>NW_027192143.1:861329-931567 GCF_041956525.1 Rhizomucor pusillus | reverse complement strand
CTCATAAACCTACATTCTCCGGCGGTTTTGCATCCGCTTCGCTACTGCAAGCACGACGCTGTCGAATTCCGGTCTATTCAGACCGCCGCTCGATGGAATCCACTCTTTGATTTGGTGTTAGCGCTCCTGCGTCGCGGCGCACATACGCCCGTAATTTTCGGTTAAATTCATAACAGTAGCGCTCACCTCTTTATCTCTTGAACATGTTGGAGCGCTCCTTCGTCGCGATGCGCTTCGCGCAAAGACACTGGGAATTTCCGGAATACAAACCCTTAATCCATAAATTGAGCACCTTAAATCCTCATATATACACTTCATTACTCATTCTGATATATACAGCATGTTTCCACCTAAAGGACATATACATTTAGCTGCTCATTCAATGTAGTCTGTTTTCCACCCAAGAGTTTGCCTTGACAACTCTACCCCTTGTCTACATAGCGGCTCGTTATCAGCTAGTTGGGAAGGCGAATTCAAGTGTCTTTTTTATTTAAGGATAGAGACTGTAGTGAATTTGGCATCTAAAAAGCAGGCCGCAAAAGGAAACCCAAGGCCGTTTCGTTGCCGACTGTTATTGATCGCTTTCACAATGGACGTTGACTTTGAAGTCGAAACAGCGGTTCAGTCCGGCATTGATAATACACAGAATCCCGAAGAAGAACAGCAGCAGCAGCAGCAGCAGCAACATACAACCGCAGAATCAGCAACGCTACCTGGGATTGGATCGAGAAAAAGACGAAAGCAATTCGATCACGTTCGGCCAGGGACTTTAACCAAATTCTTATGCATCGACGAGGAAGCCATGGAAGAATACAGCAAGGGCAAGGAAAACTTTCGAGCTAAACGGCGCGCTGAAGCAGAATCGATGATATGGTTGGTCGACGCTTTTGTTACATTTTGTACACGCTGCTTATATACGCGCACCACGTGCCCAACAGGAAGATGACGAGCTACCAAAGTTTAACAGCTTTACCATCAGATGTGCATGATAATTGGATGATAAAACCCTATCCTCGCGGGAGAAGATGCTTTATTGTAGCACACAGGGGAATGACATTCGCCGTAAACACATCAGGTATGCATCGATGACATTGGACCCATGCAGCGTATCGTATTTAGTTACTCACGGTCCGAGAAATTTAGGCAAAGTATGGCAAGAATTTCGGTCGACTTTGCCTGGAGGCACGGAAGACAATAGCAAAGATGGAAGCTCGCTGCTAGATTGCATTTGCGTGCTTGCGGGTAAGGAAAAGAGATTCTATATCCTCGATACCCTGTACTGGAAGGGTTATGATTGGGAGCAATATACCGCGGAGACAAGGTGTGTTCATCATACCAGTCCACGGACTTTTTTGCAAATAGCGTTCCGGTTCCAGTTCCAGTAAGTAATGACTTTTTTTAGGCAATATTGGTTAGAGACGGTGGTGGCACCGGAATTGTCACCGTCCTACTCCGAGAAGTCTCGATTTACGTTTATTCCGCTGAAGACGATACCCACATCCGACTTGCCACAGCTGCTGCATAATCCTGAGACGTACTTTGCGGAAAAATGGAGTGATATCACATTAGATGGGTTAGTGATATCTCACAAGCAAAGTCAGTATGATACATCGAACCCCTTGGTGTTCTGGGCTGCCTGGCCCTTAAATTTTGCAGAAGCTGTTTCACAAGAGTAAAGTCAGGTTTTTCTCACTTATGGAGAGGCAGTCTGTATGGCGAAGAGGCCACTTTTTGTTTGATGTACACAGCTTGCAGTCTCCAGATCAAAGTCCAGTGCAAGATCAGGTGGAAAATGCGCGCTCGCCAGCAATGCTGAGCAACAACAGTTCAGCGATTTCCGATCACGGACTGCTGTACCGGACACCAAATAAAACCGAGATCTTTCGTCAGACAATGCCTTGGCCGAGGCAATTGGTGGCCTCTAGACAACCGCTAGTGGTCGGTTTCGACAGTATACCTTTTGCTATATTCGACCATGGTGTAATGGACACATACCAAGGACATGATTTCGACGCTTTTGGCTTCAAAACCAATTCTGAAGGTGCTGCGGCGGCGCCTGCTGCAAACGGCAGTGGCAGCAGCTCAAGGTCTTTCCTGACAGACCCATTTCTGTGCGACGATGAACCTTTACTTTTGAATTGCCCTCGAGTTGACACATCCACCTTGCAGCCGTTATTTGTGGGCAATATAACCCGAGATACCAAACGAGATAGAAGAACTTTAGCTACTTTAGAAGAAACTGAGAATATCAAGCGACGAAAGACGTTTGTTTCCCCTGATTGGCCATAGATCCCGCGTTTCCACCCAAGCTGTACAGTTTTTCATTTCCTTGTTTTATTTCCTCTTTGTTTGTTTCATTTGTATTCGTTTTCTTTTGTTGTTTGAATCATAGTAAGATAATAAACGAGCATCCTTATTCCTCAGCATTGACTCGCTTTCATGAGTTGTTGGACTATATCTTCTCCTAAAGCTTTGTAGACCACATAGGTCGGATGTGCAGAATCTAGGTACAGATTATCAGCGATCAAGATGATATTCCACGTATTATCCAATGCCAACTCACTGAACCAGAAATATCTAATGCATGGGCAAGCATCCATAGGCGGCATAGTTAGTATCAATGTCTGCAGCTGTGCTGTTGGGACAGTACGTTGTAGTCGACTCGATGCCATATTCAGAAGGATGGTCCAGTTTGTATCGAAATCTAGAATATGTGTCGACCGAAAGTACGTTCGCATCCTTGTGGCTCCTCTGGAACTTTTTGATGTGCTCCTTGAGCTTTCTGTTGTATGCCGTTGAAAGCTTCGCATACTGCAATTGCGGTTTTTCAAGGCACATGGGTCCCAGCTCCAGGATGGACCATTCAAAAAGAGGAATGAGCGAAGTTTGCGGTCATGCAATTGTTTCTACAAGTTGTGAGCGAAGGAACTTCTCAATTTCGTGATAAACAGATCGTTCATATACTTACCACCTTATTAAAGCAGGAATTCAGGATCTCATCATAGAAAACTACTGTAAACTTTTAAGTAATTCGTAAATTTATTATCTTATTAAAGACGCATGTTAGGAAACAAATAGTTGTATGTTCTCACATTTGTCCAAGTGGTTGTGTTGAGGCTACATGCAGATATCAGTAAACTTGTTTACAAATGATATTCCCTCCGAGGAATTGAGTCTCACCCGATGAGGAAGGCAGCAACGCTTTTGTCCGTTTCCCAGTCGAGGATGGGTCTAACTTTTCGATCCATCTATTCACGTGCTCGACAAGCGACACAGAACAAGAATCGATGTTGATAACAGCCGAAGGATCAATGATGGCACCGCCGTAGGCGAAATTCCACAAATGTTTGTGACAGTTCTGCAGAAGACCCTCGAAGCAACCCGTCAAATACTGATTCCACACTGGACCTCCTGAACTCGTCTACATTTTTTTTTTCGGCAACCAATGTTTTCAGACTTTGTTATAGAGAAGCTATCGACAAGATTCTTTTTACAAACCTTGCCTGGTACAATAGGGTTCTCCAATATTTCCTTGTTTGAGGAGAAATTGCTCCAGGTGTTCCACTCTGTCCCTGTTAATCCAGAGACGTAGCTGTAAGAGTCTCCAAAGACGAATCTATGTCCCCGAGATTAACACAAAATATTCGCCTTTAATCGACTTGTACGATGTTAGGCTCACATATTATCTACATTGTCCCAGTAGAGTTCGCTTAATTGATGTGCTCCCGACTGCGGCAGAGCGTCTAGAAAAGCAGCGTAATAGCAGCTAATAACTGATGACAGTAAGCGCAACGCGGAAGAAATTTTCATCATTGACTTGTCGTGTACATACATGGGGACTCTGCTGAGAAATTCTCCTTTAAAAGACTGGAAGCAACGATGTAATACCTACTGCCCTTCCGCCAACCGGATATTTATGCGGGGTATTTCCATAGACATCTATACAAGGAGCAGAGCCCAGATGTAATATCTTTGTGGAGACGAGATATCGCTAGTGTTACATAACCATTTACAGCCCTTCTTGGGTTGCATAAGTTTGGACAGTCTTCTTCGAGTATCATGTCCGAGTAGTAACTCTATATTTACTTCATTATCAAGCAATTATCATGTTGTCTGTTTCCACCGTCTTGTCGATCGGCATGAACTTCATTGAATAGATAATAATGGCATTGCATCTGAACTTGCTGTCTAACCGCGGAACGGAAATGCAATAAGGTTTTCCCGGTGTTCGTGTAAAAACAGCCGTGGAAAGCAAACCTGCATAACTCCTTCCGTGACGGAGACAAGGTTTGTGACAGTTTTCAAAGCATTTCACGGCCGAAAAACGAATATGATATTCTTAATCATTCCCTTACATGCAATTGGAGAGAAAGATACTGTGGCATCCGATTTCCAATCAGGATCCTGCATATCATGCACGAGCGTTATACAATTAGGTTACTCGTAACCTTGTTGAAAGCTGCCGGAGCATGTAAAAAAGGTTGGAAACGTAAGGAGAAATACATATGTAAAAGAATACATCACTGTAAACATTTATAAATCCTGTAGCTGCATGATAAAAGGGAAAACTTGAAAGCATAAACATCATATCAGTGCATTCGGGATATTGCCATAAGAGTACGCTATATAATATATATAATAGAATTATCGGGGAGAGAGAGGAGAGCTTTTCCTTTTGCTTAAACATCCAAAGTTGGAGGTTTCTTCCCTTGGAAGGTCAAAACTTTCCCTCCCACATCGGAAAGCACGGTTTCTGCACACGTGAACAGTAGTCGCCAGACTTGAAAGAGGCAAGTTACGTAACGAAAGATGATATTGTGCCTCTTATCATCGTACATTTTAGCATCCGCCACCTCAAAGGCTGCTACTAAAGACTGCGCAATGTATAATGAGAACGCAAACATGCTAAATTGCTGCAACAGCCAATTTTCATCCGGCCATTCGTCCGATTTTTCGTTTTCTGACTGGTCGTCTTCTTCGCACACTGTTACTGTGCCGTATCCCTCTTCAAGGTCGGTTGTCATGGGTATAACTAGAGTATCATCTGGAACTGCCGGCGCAGAAGTCATCATGTCGGCTAGAGATTGATAGGAGTTTACGCTTGTCATTTGTGGCATATCCTTGATGATTTGGGTATCTTCAACTTTGTCGATCACATTATCTAATGCTCTGTCTTCTATCGGGCTTTCCATAATTGTGGATGGTCGTCGCTGGTGATACTGTGCAGAACGGTATAAATGTACAATTTCTGGTGATAAAGTGAAGCCATCCGTCATCTCTTGCTCATCCTCATTTGCTTTGTCCAATGATGTATTTTCAGGTGCTGCCATCTGGTCGCTCTGTTCATGCTCATCTTCGACCAGGTTTTGTTGTTGATGATGATGGTGTTGATGGTTTTGGTTGTGATGGCGACTGTGGCCCATCCAGGTATTTTCATCAATAATTATAGGCGTTTGTATCGCCACATCCTCTGGTTCGGGTGCTCTTGCTGTCACTACCAGTACATCCTCGGCGTCGACGTCCATCGCAGCTGCGTCCTCATCCTCGTCCTCATCTTCGTCATGCCAATCGAATTGCATCTGTTCAATGTGTTCATACTGCTGTTGCTGCACAAGCTGAGGTGTAAACATGAAATCATCTCCTGCAAGCAGCACAATAGGCTGAACATGCGGAATACCGAGAAGCACTTGCTGTGATTTGCTGTACATGCTGTGCAGGTGCCAGTTTTCTAGGAAACTGTACGGTGAACGCCTTCGAAATTCCGGGTAATTTTGGCGGGCGAATTTGTGGCAAGTGGCGATAAATGTTCGATTTGCCATATCCACGAGATCGTGATGCTGAACCATCATTAAGGGGTCTTCATATTCGGGCATTGTGGATGCTGGTAGCATAAACATGCTGGGCGCTGACGAAGACGGTTCCGGATAATCGAGGAAGTAATAATCATCATTCGAGTTTGGCTCATAGTATTCATTCCCCCCTCTGGTGTACGTTTCCTGGTATTGTTCGCTGCTAATCGGTTGCGATTCAACATCGGGGACGGTTGCGTCGAGCAAGTGCTGCTGGTCGGTCTGAGCAAGGGAGAGTTCAGGGACAGCTTGCACAGAGTCGATCGGACTAGGTACAACCGACGCTGGTTCAAGAGGTGAAGACGAGTGCTGATGTTCCCCTACGGACATGAGCGGCAGCTAATGGTAAGATTGGGTTGTTCCGGCGATTGAAAAAAAAGGAAGAAGAAAGAAAAAGTTCGTAATATGTACAAAGGGAAAAGGTTGCAAACACAAAAACAATGGTTTGCTGTCAGATATGCATTCAGTTATAAAACAACAATAGAGCGGACCGCAGACCGAAACTCTGCGTAGCGTATACAGTGAAACGGCGTAGAAAGGAAAAAAGGTCTTGTTGCTTCAAACAGAGTTCTTTGTGGAACAACCCAAATGCAGATTTTCCTTGCTTGTGTCATGTTGCCTTCCCACACCCAGATATGCAAGCTCAGGTTTAATGCTACAGCCAGCTGCTGGCATTGTTCGGTTTCATTGAATATACTCGACATGGATAGTGAACATGAAGCGCAATAGCCAAGGTCGTTGTTATCTGCAGTAATCGGACCAATTTGTCCGCGTGTGTCCGTTTGGCACCTACTCCTCGTTCCCGCCGGACGTATCATTCGAAAGGGAGATATCAGGACCCTTGATTAAGCTTCGCAAACTCGTCACATGTGCAATGAATTTGTTGTCGCTATAATCGACAGATTCCTGCCCTTCCAAGTAATCTGTCAACATTTCATAACTTGGCAAGACACGAAAACTGTTGATTTATTGCTACCTCCTTCTCTAGAAATCTAACGTTAGCTACTTAGAATGATGAGTATTTATATCCCCTTCCACATCTAAAACATTTATCCAGTGTGATAGCCGTGAAATTATCAGAACAATATGCAGATCAATGCCGACGACCAATGACCACGAGAAGTCGAAATTGGCTCCAATTTTTTCAGTGGCTCTCAAAGTGTTGCCATCTGCCACTGATGATCCCGTCAATCCGTCATGCAATCTACAACCGGTCTCCAAGGAAGTCTTCCTGAATTTACAGACTTCAAGCTCGATCCGCTCGACAGCCGGGCTGCACCTCATCGAGTCCGTGAATCTCGACGGACCTTTATGCTTTATCTCGAACCTACTCCAGAAACTCCACTCTCCAAGTCGCTACTAGCATTTCAAGATGCGTCTTACACTCAATATGGACCAAATCAAGCCCACGATAGCACACTACATATCCCAATTCTCGGCCGGATACATATCGATCGAGGCAACGCTTCCCAGTGGCAAGCAGTGGATAGATTAACAACAATTATTGAAGATCAAGTTCGACAACAACAATCAGACTTGTGCTCCCCATCGTTTCTGGGATACCAAATCGTTCAACGGCCCACGAGATCGCTTATTATGCGCGTGCGTCTCAACATCGAATATACACATCTCGCTCGATCTGTTCATCGACTCTTAGCTCCGGAACAGGGCGTTCATCTCCACTCGATACCTTCCATGGATCGTATGCATATTGCATACAACGTCACCGAATCGATACCACAATCGACACTGCAGAAATTGTTGACATCGGCAAAGAACATGATACAAGTACAAGATTGGGTGTTGCATGGCGGGTCCTGGCAATTATCTTTGTACGAGTTGATTTTGGAAAGTCGCGTCCGCGGTGTAAAGCAACAAGTGATGCCGATCAGATCGTGGCCAGTATCGAACGCAGTGGCGTCAACAGTATCACCACTGTTACCGTCGTCTCTACGCGTCAAGCTGACATTGCTTTCGACGCGGTACCTCGCTCCCTCTCAACAGGCTAAATCTTTGGATGATAATGATCACCGCGACGATGAAAACGATCCATGATGAGATATACCTCGTCCACGTAGTCGACATGTATAAACATAGTTATATATACAAAGGGCTTCCGCTCCCTATGTTTTATTAGACTCTTCTTTTCATCTCTTGGTGCGGGATAAAATGCTTGATATTCTGTTGCAGAGACAATGGCGCGAGAGTAGGCCTTTTCATTGCATTTCCGTATCTTCATCTTGGCCACGAATGTATAACACATTGTTGCATCTTTGTAACGAGGTTAGTCACATTGCTCACACTCACAGCAGAGGAAACTAGATCGCTTTGACATGCCTGATCAACACTTCACCGAGGGTGCCGACAGATTCGCCATTCTGAAATTCCTCAGTGTTTGCAAGCTATTTTCCAGTAAGTAACGTTGATCTTTCTATTGATTCCTTAAGAACAAATATCTTTACCTGCAGATTCATGTATGCATCAACAGAGACAAGGTAACCCTTATACTCGCCACCAAATTTCAACTTGACAATGACTGGTTTGCCCGTTAATTCGTTCAAAAAGGGCTTTGGATTGACGGGTACAAACTGCGAAACGCGCAACGTAAGTGAAACTTGCGTTCGATGAGCTTTGTGCAGGCACTTACGGTGGCCATTGGTATCTGCGGGAAAGAAGGTGTGGCGGCTTGTGGAGTCCGGCTGCGTTGCATCTGCCCGCTGGGCCGAAAAATCGTGAAACTGCTACCTCAGCACAGTGCATCTCACTCTAACACGACCACTTGGCAAATATGGCATTTTTGCGTTGAAATGCTAGCCATTTTGGCTGATAGATTTTTCATTTGATATCGAGTATCGTGAATGTAAAATGACAATGTTGGAGTAGCTCGGGCACCGGTAACGTCATTTGCTTTAGAGTGTTGTCATTATGTCGTTTGACATCAAACTTGCTGGGGTATTTTCAGCAATTGAAAAAGGCACTCCCAAAGTCCCATGCAATAGATCTTCCTTTTTATCTTTCCTTCTCTTCCTTCTTCAATCATGGACACTGATATCACGCGTCGCCCTGTTACGCCTCCTTTTGAAAACAATCACAAGGAAAAATCCGCCGTTCTTGCGGATATGAATGATCCCACAACTACGGCGCATGTTGCGAGTGCACGTACAGCCAAGCCGACGAATACAACCAAAGCAACTCGGAAAATGCCCACATCCAGCGAAAGCAGCTCGCTCGATAGATCGGATACGCAACCATCCGTAGGCTCGCAAGCATCTCTTCGCCAGACCACGGATTCCACCGGTATGAGACTTAAACCAATGCGCATGTCTATTTGACTTAACTTTTGTGTTTAGGATTTCAAAGAAACGATACTACAAGGCGTATCGAGCGCGATGTCTTGAGCCTATTGCAGTGGGAAAACCCTGCACGCTCAGCGTTCACTCTAGCTCTGCTTGTCGGCAGTATCCTGTTAACCGGATCTTACTCTTTGCTTCAGATTGGCGCCGGACTGTTGACTATCGCCATTGGTCTCAACCTAGTCTACGTAACCTTTGTTGTCCAAACGCAGAAAGTCTTCAGTGATAATAACGAGACTTTGCACCCATACCGGTTAGTATGATAGATCATCTGCATAGGAGCATTTAACATGACACTGCTGACACGACTGCGTACGATTTTACAGCAGCGTCATCGGACAAAACGATCAGTTAGCCACCGTGGACAAGCGCATGGTACACCATTACAGCTCCTTGACTGTTGATATAGCTGAAACAGTTATCCGTGCCCTTGCTCGGATTGTTTTTATCGAAGATAGTATGACAAGCTTCAAGGTAAGAATGAAAGCTGCTTAGAGACAGCAGATAAACTAAATAATAGATAATTCACAGTGGTTGATGATTTTCTACTTGACCTGGACTGTCTCCGTACATCTGTCGAGTCGTACAATTATCTTGAGCTTCATAGTTTCTGCTTTTATTTTCCCGCGCCTCTACATCAGCAACAAGGGTATTGTGGATGCCCATATTCAGCAAGGTGAAGCCATCCTGCGTAGCCACTGGGAGACTGCACAGAACAAAGCATCCGACGGTCTCACCCATGCAGTCGCCAAGGCCAAAACCTACGTTGCCATGGCAGGTACTACCCCCTCAGACGCAAAGAACTCGCTTTTTCAGACGTCGGCTACCCTTAAAAAGACAGAATAACTTTTTTTCCCAATTGCTGTATATACAAATTTTTTACGCGGAAAAGTCTACATTTGAATGAAAAAATTCCTTTAAATCCAGATGGCAACGATGGCCATGACGGCTGCCCCAGTGTAAAGAGCAATGAAATTGGCTGCTTTGGTGGAATGCCGCATTCTTCTAAATTTTTCATCGCACAGCATCTCGCTTGCTAAGAGATTAATCAGCCCAACGTATATTAATATCCCTGAAGAGATGGATTCGAAGATTCCTTGTGCCAGCAACGCTGCTTTTGAGTGCATGTCGTAAAACTGTGATATAGCAGCTCCAATAGCATTTCCCACCGGCGCCGTGATAGAGAAGAATAACGACATAATCACGGCTTGTTGGAGTCGTATACGATTTACTTCTGCTATGCGCGCCCCTAGGGCGAAACCTACAACGACGTAAAGAAGCAAATATTTAACTTGATCCTGTCATTTAGGATCATGTAAGCCTTTTATACCTTCGAAAAACTGATGAACACACAAGGCTATCAACAACCCGACAAATCCGCCTTGATCGCTGACGCCCAACGTGATCCCGATAATAATAGAATGGGCGAGAATGCCAAGCTCCAGAGTAAGTGTGCTTAACCAACGCCTTGATTCGCTCATCTCTTCCTTGGACACGGTTTCCGCTGGAGATGATTCCTCAAGCACTGGTATCAATTCCTGGTCGGTTCGTTGTCCTTTAATATATACGTTGGATTGTTCGTGAAAAGCATTCGAGTGTTCATGGCTTTTTGTATCTTGCTGTAATCTATCGAATTTGCGCTGCATATATTCGTGAGCGAAATACTCGACTAGATGCATGGATAGAATAGCGATCATAGTGAATAGAGCCGCAAAGGATGGGTACCGTTCGTTCCAAATCGATCCTAAACAAGGTGACGCCAGTTTTTCGAACGCTGGCTGGAGCATATGAATGAATGCTGTGGCTACAATAACACCAGTTCCAAATGATTTGCCTGTTATGATACCGGAAGACTTTGGATAAGTATGCAGGAGATGATACAATTGCAGTCAATACGCACCGTATGTGATGATCTGAGGGGATATAGCAAGCGGAGGAATAAGCTTTGTGCATATGGGAATCAGAATACCAGCAGCCGATGCTGCGAACACAATGAATATCGAGATTATGTGCCAATGTAGATTATACGACCGTCTTTCTCCAACAGTGCTGCCACATTCTTCTGTGAGATAATGCATTCATGTCAGCATGGCTTGATATTTCCCAGTTACTACGGCGATCGAAACAAAACCTTCCGTTCTGGCTAATACGAGTCTTAGCAATATTAGTCCTGTGGCAAACACATCAAACATTGCTTGAATCAAGTGTGATCCAAATAGCAAAGAGAAAAAAGAGGGAAAAGTTAAACTCGTCCTCCGAAGAAACAGAATATGTATATCGGAATCAACAACAAATACGCGTGGCTTGCTTATTTTACCGTTTCTATATAATCACGTTCAATAAACGGCTGGATGTCACGAGCAATAACACATTACTATATCTAAATGACTAAGAGTTTACAAATAGTCGAACATTGAGGCGCGCTGTGTCTCAACGAGGTTGGCAGGACTCAGTTTGGAAATCCACAGAAACGCCGCTCGATTTTTTCAAGGCGTGGGCACAAAGCCGTTTGTCTTCAGCTTAGCTTTGCACAATGACCTCAACAAACAACACCATGCGAATCGAGCAAGTAAAGAACACACCACGCGAGCAACGTGTTGCAGCACATTCGCATATTAAGGGCTTGGGTCTTCGTGAAGACGGCACAGCCGAACCTATCTTGGCAGGCTTTGTTGGTCAAGAAAACGCGCGCGAAGTATGAATCTAGAGATTAATGTTGTGATCAACCTTGAGAATATACTGATCATTTGACGATCTAAAAAGGCTAGCGGTGTTGTTGTCGAATTGATCAAGTCGAAAAAGATGGCGGGCAGAGCACTGTTATTTGCAGGCGCGCCTGGTACCGGCAAGACAGCAATTGCACTTGCTATTTCACAAGAACTTGGTCCCAAGGTGCCATTCCGGCCCATGGTCGGATCAGAGGTCTACTCTTCTGAAATCAAAAAGACAGAGGTGCTTATGGAAAACTTTCGACGAGCGATCGGTTTGCGCATCAAAGAAACAAAAGAAGTGTACGAGGGTGAAGTGACCGAGTTGACGCCAGAAGAAACCGAGAACCCGCTAGGTGGATATGGAAAGACAATCTCGCATGTTATTATTGGTTTGAAGACTGTAAAGGGCACGAAACAACTCAAACTCGATCCCAGCATCTATGAATCAATCCAAAAAGAAAGAGTAACTGTTGGAGATGTAATCTACATTGAAGCAAACACCGGCGCTGTCAAGGTAGGCAACGAAAAGAAATACAAGAAGTAATTCCAAAGTATCAACCGTTCCTTTAGCGCGTCGGCAGATCAGATGCTTACGCGACCGAATTCGACCTAGAAGCAGAAGAATACGTGCCGCTTCCAAAGGGAGATGTACACAAAAAGAAAGAAATTATCCAAGATGTCACTCTTCATGATCTGGATGTAGCGAATGCGAAACCACAGGTTAGATTGTCACAAACATTTTTCGGCAATATATGCTAAATGGTTGGAAATCCCTAGGGAGGACAAGACATCATGTCAATGATGGGACAATTGTTAAAACCGAAAAAGACAGAAATTACGGATAAGCTGCGCAGAGAAATCAACAAGGTTGTGAACAAATACATTGATGAAGGTATCGCAGAGCTCGTACCGGGTGTCCTTTTCATTGACGAGGTTTGTCAGGATGGAAAAATCAAACTCGCAGAGAAAAAAGATACTTATCGGCGTTCAGGTCCATATGCTCGATATTGAATGCTTTACTTATCTTAATCGTGCCCTTGAATCACCATTATCCCCTATCGTTATCTTCGCAACAAATAGAGGCATGTGCACTATCCGGTAAGTTGTAGCAGGAATCTGCATAGTGATTAAACGCCGCTAAGTTGGCTTGTAGTGGCACAGAAGATATCGTTGCGCCGCATGGCATTCCAGTCGATTTGCTTGATCGTCTGCTAATCATCCGCACTCTTCCTTACACTATTGATGAAATCAAGACTATCGTCAAGATCAGAGCCCGCACCGAGAACTTGACAGTAGATGACGAAGCCGTTGATCACATTGCGCAGAGCGGCGTCAATACTTCTCTTCGGTAAGATACATTACAAAAAAAATGACGATGATGATGATGATATTAATTCCACACGCTGCCAGATATGCCGTTCAGCTTTTGACACCAGCAAGCATCCTGTCACAAATCAACGGCCGCAGCAGTATAACGCTTCAAGATGTCCAGGAAGTTGATGATCTCTTTTTTGATGCCAAGAAATCTGCGAAACAGTTGGTGGAGCATGAGTCTCGATACATCTTATAAGCAATTAAATCATATCAATAAAATATAATTGTAGCACGAGAATCGGTAGTAAAAATTGTTTGATACTCACGGTATTGCGTTAGAAATTCGGTGGATGGTTGAGACTGGACTCATTAACGCATACTGATGAATGGTTCTGGTTATCTTACATCAAAGGAGATGAACTTTCAATGCTGATCACATGAATGTAATTTCTCGAGAAGACTATTTCACTCATAGCAAGTCGAACAAAAGATATTCGACGAACTAATTGCGATCGGTTACGGGTTGGCAACTTTTTTCATTTCCACAATAGTATGCATTGTACTAGATTCGCTTGCAAAAATAAATGTATGTTCATGCAAAGAAAGAGTATCAAGAGAGGGTCGCCAATCCGAGCCAAAGTAGCGACTATACGTTTCCATCGTGTTCGGGTCTTGAACGAGACTCAAATCCGTTTGAGTGATGTACTCCAACTGCTTCAATGCCAGTGAAATATCGCTTAGCAACCCTTGTCCTATCTGCAGCTGGAAGGAGTCTGGTATCGTGCTCAACAATCTGAACAGATACTGCAGCGTAGCGTAGGCTTTCCATTTGTAATGTATGGGTATACCTGATCGTTGGCAAATATGCTATTATATGAAGAATCAGCAGAGCTCGAGAATATACATGATGCAAATTGCTTGTTACCTTGTGCATAGATACGCTGTGAGCAATGACGGGTAGATATATCCGATACTGGCAATCAAACTGTCCAGAGATCCATTTCTCCAATAGTAACGCTGTAATGTCTGCAGCTTGTCGACACATTGAAAAAGCCAGCGAACCGACCGTATCTGTGCGTCCTAGATGCTCAGAGAAGATAGCCAGGAAGCACGATGCCAACTCCAGCAGAATGATGATGGCTGTGCGGCGTTGCCAGTCTAATAGTTTTGGTGTGGAACCGAGCACGGCGTTGATCTTTAAATCTGTATCAAGTTTATCGTGGAAACGTCGTAGCTGGCGTACGTTTTGTGTCATGACGTTCAAAAGTTTTGATTCTTCCACGCAGACATCCATTTTCACACGTAACCATCGGATATCAATGAGCAGCTGTAAAAACCGTGTGTGGTCCAAGTCTTCCTGTGCCATCTTGTCGCATGTTGCGGGTCGATCAATTTCAATGTCGGACAAATCTATGGTGGATGAGATATGCAAAAAGGTTGATATCTGAACATCGAATAGCCACACTGCCCAAAATAGTCGTTTGACGGTTTCGCATGCAAGCAATCCTTTCAGTGAAGCGTATCCTTTTCTCTTGTGCAGTTGCAATGTAAATGCTTTGCTGATCGTTAATCCATGATTTACATACGCTTGGCTGTACTGCTCCTGATCTATCAAGCGAGCTGTCTTGACCAAATTCCAAAAGATGTTTGCATACGTGCACCGTGTCAACCGAGAGTCTTGGATCAATACATTTTCCATCCTCAATCCTGTGATAGGTGGCAAATGCTGAAAGAGACCGTCGGGTGTATGTATGCATGAGAATAAGAGTGGGTCGCTGCATATCGCCGTCTTGATGTTATCAAATTCCACGTTTGAAGACATGTTGTTCATCATGCGCGGTGATAGTATGATTGTAAAAAGGCATGGACATTGCAGGTAGGTATTGGGGGTGGTGGAAGATATTGACGACGTTCCAACCATTTTGCCGATGTAGTCAGGAATACTGAATCGGGCGGGTATATCCAAACTTGATGTTGCATTATTTTTGTTATTGCTAGCGCTGGATTCTGAAATCTCAAGAGTCGATGGATCAGAGCCATATACATCCTCGATAGCTCTGGGTATCAATGCCGCTAACTGCGAGGTCGTTTCTATGTTTGTCAAGATTCGCTTCTGACCGTCCGGTGCAATTGTTATTTTCCATCCATACTCCATGGCCAGTCTCGTTACATCGTCCGCTGCAGCCTGCAGTACCCACCCTTAGTCATAATTATCATCCTTGCTTCCCAAAGCAGAGACAGCATGCATCTAACCTCAGGTCGGTATTCTGTCAAAAGGTTCTCTACTCGTTCTGAAATATCTTTTATCTCGGTATACATATCGTTGCGCTTTTGTCTGTCCGAGATATGGTCATAGCGCATGCCGCGGTGAGAATAGCTGCATTCTGCGTTGGACTTTACGCAGTTTCCACACTTTGGTCGTGCTTCATCGCACTTTACGTGCCGTCTTCGACATCTGTTTGGGATCAAGTTACAGGAACGGTAAACGTTTAACTCCTTTTTCCCAACGGCCTTACGCACTCGTTGCACTTTTTAGACTCTCGACTTGATCTCACTGGAGCTGCTACTGTGTCTGTTTCGATTGTCGTCGCACCATGGACATCGATCGATTCCTCTCTCCCTCGCTTTGGGGGCATATGCACAATTTGGGAAACTCAGGGACACACACTTGTTATGTTGCACACACACAGATACATTAACCTGGTCGCGTTTGGAGCACACACAAGTCCGTAATGTCGATCTTGTCGTTTGCAGAATGTTGGAAAATTGCTTTTATGTGTAACTTGACTCGAGGGTTTCGCTCGTTTGTTGACCTCTTGGTCAAAACTCAACTTGTTCTGTATGTCTGTCGCTTTCATGGAACTATTTCCATCTATTTTGCATTGCTGAAAGTTTGCAATGCGACAAGCAATATTACATTTCATGTTTGGTTTGGAATATCCATATTTTTGCCCTTTCTGCTATCAAAACCGCGTGAGTGCAGACTTGCCTGATTCAACATCTCTGATTGAAAATAGGCTAAAAATGGAAGGCACCGATATACTGGGGGCACTTTCCAGCTTTCAGCTCCCAGTTGAATCGACTACTGATTCTAACATGACAACAAAAGAGGAATCAAATTCACCGACACTTGGCACCAACGAAGAACTAGCATCCTATGTATGTTAGTGTATGCATGCTGACGGTTGTACACTGGAATGGTTTAACTTGCTTTTGATCTTAGATCGAATCAGTTATTGAAAAGCTGGTGAGTAGTCCTCGTGCAACCTTGCAATATCTTAAGATAGTTATTAACGTAAAAACAGCAGGGAAAACTTAATAGTGCAAATACGCATATCAATGACAAATGTAATGGTTGATTGTAATCAACGAAAATACTTGGTACTGACTTATGCAACTTCAAGTGGAAGAAATGGGAAATAGAATTGACGGACTAGAGCGCTCACTTAGCAAGATCGTGAAACAACTGGAAGCCAAGCAATCTGCCCAAGAGCCTGAAGCTACAGAATCATCAGAATAATGATATACCATATGACAGTTCCTTATATTCCAACGCGTACGTAAGACCAAGAAGTAAGATACTATCTTTTCGCAAAACTGATTTATATACCCATCTTCCTGTTTGCTGCTGGGTATAGAGAACATTAGCTTTTACTTTTTGTCATAGTTCTGCTTTCTGAAAGCAATGCGCTGTTAATGTTAAGCTTGATTCTGCTAGCATAATCATTTGATGAAGGAATGAACATAGAATCGAAGAATTGAAAGTTGCTTTTGGAAAAGCCTGTGCAAAGGACATCAAGAAATGAAAATAATAGGCAGTTTGAAGTTCAAACTTTTACAAATTATACACATACAAACAGACGATATCGTACATACGCTGACGATGAATTGTACCAAAGCTTGTATTCGATTATTGCTGATCTATATGTTTATGATATTGTTCTGCATGATGTAAGATATCGTCTGCACTCGTGATTGGCCTATCCCATAGAGACGATCAGTACGCGGTTAAAGCTCGAAGTGGGGAACAACTTTACATGATTTTGTCCAATGGATACTCCTTCTTGAGGAGGTTAGCAAGCACTTTTCCAGGTCCAAAGCATAGGAACTCTTCAACATCCTGGCCCTTGCAGTAATGGATGCTCCGCAACCACTCAACTGTAGATGTCACCTGTTTGACCAAAAGCTTTGGAATCTCTTCGACGCTGGAGTACTATGGCGAAAAGCATGAGATATGAAAGATGCAGACTTTGAAATTAGTCTGCGCTTTACCGGTTTGGCCGTTACGTTGGAAACAACATCTACGCAAGGTTTCTTGAACTCAATACTTTTGAATGCTTCTTCCATCACGTCAGCCGCTTCTTTCATGAGGGTGCAGTGGAAAGGTGCCCTGATATACATCGGCTATTACTCAGAAAGAAGCATATTCGATTTGTAAACATTTAACTTACGATACCGGCAGATCTACAGCTCTCGCCGCCAGCAATCTAGATTGCAAAGATCTGGAAGCTTCATCGACACCTTTGCTCGTGCCGCTGATCACTACTTGAAATGACTAGCGTTTGTCCTCAGTAGCTGATTATATTTTCTTGACAACAATTGGGGTATCTTACGCTGTTAATATTTGCCAATTCTACAAGTTCGCCTTTCGGCAGTCCGCTGTTAATCTCTTGGATCGCGTTTTCCAGGTCGCTCAGCTTTGCCTTTCGTACAACTAAGGCAGACATGGCGGTCTGGCCTTGTCGATCTGCAACTGCTCGCGTCATGGCTTCTCCGCGTAGACGCACCAGACGCACTGCGTCTGCCAGGGACAGCGCTCGCGTGGCAACCAGGGCAGTGTACTCTCCCAGCGAATGGCCCAAAGCATATTGGCACGCTTTGGCAACATCAAATCCAAACTCGACCTCCAATACACGCAGCATTGCAATCGATGTTGTGAGAATAGCTGGCTGTGCATTTTCTGTCAGCTTTAGCTTTTCCTTGATGCAATGTTGAAGAAAAGAGTTAGAATAACAGGAGAAAAATAACTGGCAAAAGGATATCTTTGTACCTGCTGCCCATCGAATATGAGTTGCCGCAGATGGCCGCCTACAGCTTCGTCGGCTTCGTCGAACACTAGCCTTGCTGACCTAGGATACAAGTGGTACAGGTCCTTGCCCATACCAACGAACTGAGAGCCCTGGCCTATAGTAAGGAGCGGCACGGACTGTCAGAGCTATATATGCTTCTTATGTTACAGCAACTATTGTAATACCTGGAAACAGCAATGCTCTGTGAGATTGCTCAATACCAGCGCTGCTCTGATTTGACATTTCAGTATCTTCAATGTATCCATAAGCGACGGCAAACCAGTAGTTACCATCCATGTCCTTTTGTTGGCAGCTAGATTCCGTATCGGCCGAAGTACAGTTGCCATGGTGGGCTTGGACAAAAGTTCTTGTACCAAATATCAACCCTGTCGGACGCTGCATGAAGATCGTAGGAAGAATTCGGGATTGTCTTGTGGTTTCAACACCGCGAGGCGAACAAGTACGATAGAGCTTGACGTGATGGCATCAACTGACATACGTAAAGAGTACCTAGCCAAGGTATAGAAAGCTTATTTCTGTAGTAGTATATGCAATGACAGAGAACTTGCAAAGAAGGGTTAGCAAACATAAAAAGCTTGGACGATCAGAATAACATTCAAGTTGTTCCTGTGGGGTCTACTGCAAATCAGGATATTTTACCACTAACTGTCATTTCTGAAGCATCGAATGCAATGGCTATAGTAGGCTTGCGATAACATCAAATTTAAGACTTTTTTCCTGCTCCATAGAGGACAGCAGCTATGGTTTGTACCTCATACGTAATTCAGATCAAACAGAGAGCATGATAGACCTGTCAGAATGATCATCGGTTTCTTACTAGGTGGTTAAGCCCCTTCTCCGAACCTCGCATCAGTGAACTAAACCGGAAGTCTTCCATGGTTCAACAACAACTAGGAGTTTCCAAATTGGGCGAACAAAAGAATCGGCTGAGCCGATCATCTAGCAGCAGCAGGGAAGCTCGTGTACTATCCCCAGTCCTAACCCCGATTGTAATAAATATAAGTAAATATCCTATTGCTTCAACAAAGAAAGAGCAATTGTGAGCATTTTTGTGGCATAAAAATTCGACCTTCTCGAATTATTTGTCTATTGTCAGTTGGATGTTTCTTGTTGTCTGGTGACAGACCGTTGTTGTGGCGGCTGGATGCATAGAGTACCAACAGATAATGAAAGACAAACGGGAGACGAGTATGCATGGCAAATGCGTGTTGCAGTATAAATGAAAAGCTGATTATTCGGGAACCTGACAAGAACACTTAACTCTTTCTCTTTATTCTAACTTTGATTATTTCTAATGGATTCTTCTGACAGCACGAATAATACAATCCCAGCAATCTCGCCCAAACAAGGAGCGTACTATCGCGAAGCTT
Organism: Rhizomucor pusillus; assembly: GCF_041956525.1. Lineage (NCBI taxonomy): Eukaryota > Fungi > Mucoromycota > Mucoromycetes > Mucorales > Lichtheimiaceae > Rhizomucor > Rhizomucor pusillus. The sequence goes on along the minus strand of NW_027192143.1, from coordinate 911,880 downwards.
CATACACCCTAGTATACATGAGCATCTGCCTTACGTGTGTAATATGGCAAGTTATCAATGCCAGCATGCTGATGCGGCGTTCCCGAAAAATCCTTCATCTGGCGGTGCTCGTGGAAACTCTCTTGGCATTCTTTGTGATATTGGTCAGCTTATTGAATCCGCTGGCAGACGTGAGCTGCGAATTTGTAGGTCCAAATTGGCTGTATGTCTATTGAGTACCTATCTAATCTCTTCAGCTTTAGCGATATTGGGTCTCTATTGTGGCTGTAAACTTGGGAGGATGCTGCATTCAATCAATTCTTCTATACAAGGCATGGATTTGCTATGAGCGTGCAACGTGGCTGATATGTTTTGGTTCGTTCATCAATATCGGGTACATTGCTCTTATATTTCTGTATGCCACGCTTGGAAAAGTGCCCACTTATAAGGATACCATGGGCAACTGCGTGGTAAGCTAAAAAAAGGCAAATCGTCTAAAAAATGGTCTATGCTGACAACGAATCCTCTTTTTATCTCTGTTGCTGTTGACTTAGCTGCATAATCGTACGTAGAGCAAAAACTAGGAATTGCATGCTTTCAGAGCCATATCTAACGCTCAATTTGCAGTCGAATGGCCCGCCTTGGCCAAGCTGGGACTTGATATTCTCAGCAATGTCTTCTTGTCCGTTGCTTTCCTGATGGTTATTTACAGGCATTATCGCATGTTCTACAACAGTCTGCACAAGTCGTTGCTATCTGACGGAATCATCTTCTCGTAAGTGGAAATTCTGCACCATAATACTTGGATTAATTAAATCATTCCATCAAGTGTGGGAGTCATTGCATCCAACATAGCAACGGGTATCCTGATATCATGCAGAGTCATGGGTGGATTGTCCGCGGATTTATATGCGTTTGACTGTACGTCTGAAAGGAATAACATCGATGCCGTGTGGGTTTGACTGATACCAGTGCTTACCAACTAACCTAGGGGTCATCACGGGCTATCTGTTGATCAAGCAGTTCAAAAGGGATCGTCTGGAACTTAAAGACGACGATGTCATTTCCAGAACAATGCACAGCGATAATGGAAGCATTCTGTCACACACTGGCAACAACCAGATGGATATCTTGTCAAGCTTTGGCGTATCTAGCAGTAACGCAAACTTTTGTCAGCTTTGTGGTATCAGCCTAGGCAATATTAACCGTCGCAACAGAAACGACGTGGAAATGCATCCTAACGAGCCTAAGAGCAGCTACTGAAGAACTTAAAATTCCCTGATGGTATTACATAATCTTAACTATCAGAATAATCTAATTAAAAAGCTATGACTCGAGATTTTTGAGTGAAGAGATACTGGACAGGAGGATACAGTATTTAACAATAATCGTCTGCCATATCCAGTGTAGTTTGAACGTACACGAGTCTTCAATTCAAACAACATAGCAGTACAAAGTGATGTACTCCTATTGTATTATTGAGATGTTAACATGGTGGAAATCAGCTGGTATTATTGATACAAGGAATCGCATTACGTTCGCGTTCGATATCTGTACATAATGGAGGAAGCGATTCATGGTTTGAGGATGGTTGATGATAGATCAAGATTGGGAGCCCTTCAAGAATATATTATTTTCAGGAAGACAGTATCCCAAAGCATGCCTCCTAAGAGGACGTAGAAAATTGTTTAGAAAAATATGGTCACTATACCCTCCAGCAGGTTTAAAGCTTGAATATTATGAAAAAGAGTGTAACAGAGGTTCCTCGGGTGCGACATTCTGCAGTATGAGTTCAAAAACCGCTGGAGTGTTCAGAGCACGCATATGGCGCATGAGATCTGAACCGATGCGTACATACAAACTGCTTATACATGGAAGGTGTGCCTAATAGAATGTATGTAGTTGTAAAAATAAAAATAACTCTACAGGACCAAGGTGATGCGGTAGCACAGACTGTTGGCATGCCCCATGTTCTGCGACAAAACAACGATCCAAATTTGGCAGCGGCATGCTTGCTTTGGCTAACCAGAACGGCGCTTCCATATGTTCCAACATACCACAGTATTTAGACAGATAAAAAAAGGTTACATCTTGGATCAATAATGGAAATCTGAAAACAATGGACTCTCGACGGTCCTATAGTTATAACCGTTCTGCCTTGACAACTCTTTCTTTTCCAATTTCATTATTCCCCAAAATACAATACAATGACACGGAGCACGCTGGCAGCTCTCCTCCTATTCCTACTTTTGTCTTTAAAGAGCCTAGTAATTCAAGCAGACCTCTTGATCCAGCCAACACCCACTCCAACGACACCGTTCTTATTTGTGGCAAGTAACGATATATCTATTTCCAAGCCTACCAACGCTCCAGCAGCAATACGGCTGGCGAAACGTGATAACGTACAAGCAACACTGAGTCTATACAAAGACTGGGCGGCTGTCTGCAATGGAAACGCCGACTTTGAAGAGATAGACACAAAAGGTGTCGATGCTAATCTGCGGCAACTGTGGCAAACTGTAACTGAAACGGTGTATTGCGGTAACAACCGTGTCAAGACTGTGACAAAAACCATCACTACCACTGCAACAGCTACCGAGACTGTCTCCTCTGATAACGACGATGATGATGATGGAACAAGCTGTGACTCTCAGTGCTGGAGCGATTATCTATGGCGCAAGTATCCATCCTGATCTTCCCTTCATTTATGTCCCATCATTGATTTAACACGGTTTTCTATCCCTATCTAGATACCTATGGATATGGCATCAGCGTCGCGCAAGGATTCACTGGCATCGTCTGCATTCTTATTGGTGTCTACTTTATGCTTTTCGGCTATCGATTCTTTAGACCGACCTTAGCACTGACTGGTTTTGTCTTTTTTGCATTCATGACTTGGATTGGTCTTGTCAACAACGAGCCACCAGGAGGCTTTCCGAACAACGAAATCACTTACATCTGCGTCAGTGTCGGCCTCGGACTTCTTGGCGCTGCCCTGTTTATGTTTTTCTATCCAGTGGGCCTTTATGGCGTGGGCAGTAAGTACTCTGTTCGAACATGCACTAGACACTTTGCTAATATTTGGGTAAACAAGCAATGGGAGGTTTCTTTCTATCGATTTACATCATGTCATGGAGGGCAAATCTTGTTATACAACTGGCAAGTACTCGTAGTTAAGATCACTGATTTGTATTTCATGGTATACTAATCCCATTGTTCGTACAGAAAGTGGCCAGGATCTGCTTCATTATTGGCATGGGTGTGCTGTTTGCGTTCTTGGTCTTCCTGCTGGAAAGCTACATCATTGTGTTCTCAACGTCGCTGATGGGCGCCTATTTGTTTTTCTTGGGCTTGGACTTTTTTGTCCACACTGGTTTCGTGAACGCGGTCTTGCTGATCTTTGATGGTAACCAATACCATTACAACGCTTACATTATGAATACTCCGGTCTACGTTATGCTCTCATTCGTGGCGTTTCTTACGATCGTATCCTTCGGATGGCAGTATTACTGGAATATTTACAAGAACAAGCGGTACTTTGGAATCAATGTTGTAAAGGAGGAAGCCGCCCCTCCAGAAAAGGCATAAGACATACCAATTTTTGCGTTTATTTGTTTTGCATCAATTACCTTCATCCCCTTTTGTATTATCTTTTCTCTATCCCAATTCCATCATACAGCGAAAGAAAATGAAAGACAAATAACAAGAACAAGAACAAGAATTGTGGTATTTTATCCCAGCATTTTTATTATCAAATTTGTCATCCAAATGAATCTTTTTCTTTCCTTACGACGCAGCTGCAGAAAACATCCGCAAATCAACGCCGTAAGGATTGCTGTTGTTGTTGTCGTTGGTGATGTTAGTGGTATCAGTTTCGGGTGAGGTAAATATCTCGGTAACATTTGCGCTGCGTTGGTACAAATCTTGTTGAAGAAGATTGAATGCAGATTGCATGCCGAGGATGAAGTTGGTATTCTTATACATGTGATATATGTTGGACCGTTGTATGATGGAGAACAGCTTTAACAGCAACTGGTATCCTTTTTGTCGTACTTCTGCATGCTCCGATTCCAAAAGGTAGCGGTGGATATGGGAGGCTACCAAAAGGGAGCGCAGGGATGGGTAGCAGTAGCAGTCGAAAAAGTCTGGATCGTCTGCCCAACGGTCCATGACATCCACCATGAGCTTGCCGTGCTCCAGACAGCGAATGAAAGGAAGCTGAATGACATCTCCAGGCTTGGGCAGGAACACTTGATACAGATAAAGCCATGCTCCGTGCCATTCGACCAGAAAATGATACCGCAATCGTCGCATCCACACCTCGACCAGCGAACGGTGACAGATAGGATGTGTGCGAGTATACTGATCTGGCAAGCTGCAGAAACATTCATATCCCTTGCAATTTTCAATCACGATATCTTCAAGCGCCTGATCGCTTGTAATCCAGTCTGGAAGCTCACGGTAAAGTCTCCACATCTCGTCCTCCAGCGCCTTGATCTCGGCCCCATCAACTGCTTGGCTGTTGACTGCATAGCATGCCTTCCAAATGAGCCGGATATTTTCTGCCAAACGACATCGGAAATAGATGTACTCTTCCTTGAGCCTATCGACAACTTGCAAGGCCTGATCAGAAGGCCGTTGCTTGTGGACGTGCATGTAAGGAGAGCAGAGGACGTGTTCTTGCATCATCATGTTGTGGCTCGAGGCATCTGCGGTAAAGATCGCCCAAAGCAAGTGTCGCAACAAATTTTGCTGCCACACGGACATATTACCATAGTGGGCATGGAGCATGTCGATCATTACTGCCATGTATTGTCTGGACATGGCACATTGTTGCAAGTATCCATTCTCCGCCTCGTACAGCATCAGGTTGAATGTTGCATGCAGGGTCATGATATCAACTCCCCGTGCCGCCCGGGCATCCCTGAGAGCCTTAGTGTGAAAATAGAACGCATGCGATATAGTTTGATGATGATCGATTTTCATGGCGTGCAAGTTGACACAGTGCGACATCATGAGCGTCATGACAGAGCTCAGCAATAAATCGTACTCTCCATTCTTGTCAAAATGTGGTGAAATGAAATCGGGAAGTGCGGAGAACGAGTAGCAGTCGTTGTAGAGAGCGATCATCATTTCTACTTCTTCCACCGACACCATTGCTCGTGCAACATCGATTGATATGTGTTCGCTCTCCTCTGTCAAGAAGCGCGGTACTGACGGGATCGTCTCCGAGGGCAACTTGACCATCAATTCCAGGATACGGCTGTTGCGTCCAAAGATACCGCGAAACACTTTATCCTGCACGCGCCACTCTGGCTGACCCGGTGCCGATACATTGACCAGCCAGCTGGCAGTGTACCGTCGCATGTAGTCGTACATATCCGCCTCCAGTCGTATGTTGCGAATAAGGTTTCTTTTGGTGCTTGCCAGGGCCACCTGTGATTCCCAATCCTGGATATCGTTGCGCTCCACATAGTTTCTCAGCAGTTCGAATTTGCCTCGGGCTTCGTATAATAACCGTTCCAGAATTTCCGCTTGCTCCTCACGACTCAAATCGCTGTAAGGAAACTCGACTGCATATAAACATTTGCGGTTATTTTCCGCACAGTTACGGCAGGGGTTGCCCTTGTCGCACTGTTTTCGTGACGTTCGGCAGCTTGGTACGGCCAAATGCTGTGAGCTTTCCGAGCTGTATCTACGTAAAGTTGATCTGTCTTCTTACTTGATACAGGTTTCGCACTGGCGACGGCGTTTGCTTGGAGATGGTCTGTCACCCATGAGGGACGATTCAAGGAAAATAAGAAAAAAAAACCAGAGGAAGGAGGAAGGGATCACTGAATTTTAAGGTTGTACTTGTGCAACCCACGAATTTGCAATTGCATCACGCGCTTACCAACTCCAGCATCCTTTGAACCTGTTTATGTCTGCCAAAAATATAACAACATCCTTTTCTTGCGCCCTGAAACAACCAGTCGCGCCGTACTTCTCTGTTTTTTCCTGCTGATCAAGGACACGGGCTTGCTTAAGCACTAAATGAACACTTGGAATCATGTTCTTCCGCTGTCAAGACTCTAATTTAACGACAGCTACTGCAAATGGATCTGAGCATTACATAGAAAATATCTCACCAATGCTCATGTATCCAGATACATTAAAAGCTTCAATGAAGATCCACGATATTAGAACAGCAGTGCTCTCCAATACTAACATGCCTTACAGATGATTGGCTTTCCAGTTCCATGGACAGTCACGCGCCGTAATATTTCAACGTTGAAAGGAGCTGGGCAACCCAAATTTTCGGGTCCGCCTATCGAATTGGGCGGCCATGTTTTCCAATATGGGCCATACACCCGAAACTAGGTCAAGAGATGTGATAATTTTATCCAGAATAGGGATTTGCTTCCGGACAGACAGACAGTAGTCACTCTCGGGTGGACAATAATTGACCATGTAGTTTATTCTAGAGAAGACTGAGCTGAGAAAATGTTCTACAACAGAAATGCGTGCATTTATATTGAAAATATTCATAAGAGATCCATTCATACTATAGGGCAACGACAAAGCAAGACAGCTTCTTTATTCTCATCGTTCCTTTGTTCCATTACACATAATAGGAGCGCGACCATTGTATTTTTTGAATTAATTGTCCCCATTCGTAAGCACTTATAAATGACGATATCCTCTCCGTCGTACCTTTTTCCACCTTTTCTTTATCTTCTCCATTGATGCGCACGGACTTATGTCAACGAAAATTTCCATCTCCTCCTTCTTCAGCAATACGATTAATCCGTCCAAGACTGATTACTATGTGTCTGTCCGAAGCATATTCCGTGCTGTAAACCATATTCTCGTTCTCCTTCACGTTAACGACATATGCAGTTGTTGTCCTCTGCATAAATCTCCATTTTCTGCACACCTATATAATCAAGGCCGAGATAATCAGTGGCGCACACGTTAGCAATATCGTCATTTCACCCCCGAATCAAGCTGATCTCTTCCAGTACCGGTATCTCACAATCCTTGGTATGACTATCAACAAGGCTCAAGGTCAGACACTCTCCTATGTTGGTGTATGCCTCCATCCCCAGCATTCAGCCATGGCAGCTCTACGTTGCGTTATCAAGAGTAACCAAATGGAAGAACTTGCAAGTTAATGGCTTAATATGATAACCAAGGAAGAGATCCTCGCACTCGCAACATTGTATAGCTAGAGATATCCCATTTTGTACATAGCACTTCATCATTACAGTATTATACCACCACCTTTTGTACATACCTCACTGACAACTGTAAGTACAAGTTGAAGAACTTTAGTGCATTGAGGCATGACGTTGGTTTATGATGACCTGGGAGTATATATGCTGTGATCCTCGTTTTAATTGCTCTTCGAAACATGAATAATGTTTGATTCTATTAGTCTAATGAGATTGGTCGCTTTTCCGCGACATACAAGGAGGTGGAGGAGAGTGGGAGCATATTCTTTATCTCCCAGTCTAATGTAAGAAATAACTGAACGTCTTTTACAGAATCGGCAATTCCAACGCCCAGTTGGGTACATATGTGCCTATCATGGCCCATAAAGAGGACTACTAATGCGGTCAGAAAGACATGGCAAATCTATTTGGGATATCTTGATTCCAGACACTTTATAACTTTTTGAATTTGTATTGATGACAGCAATTGATTTGAGAGGAAGTCTATGAACGTAGCAGATAAAAGGCCCTGGGCCGGCTATCCACTTTTGTCTTGTTAGGTTTATACATGAGGTAACTAATGTTCACTTTCCATCACTTGGTCGTATTGTTAGATTGTGATCACGTAAGCACAATGCCCTGAATACGAAAACGTAGTCCAGTCCGTAAAACTTCAAATCGCCGAAAAGATCTTTTCTTAGGTGTAGGCGGGGGACTCACCGCGGCATTACCATAATTTTAAGGCTGAGATGCCAAGACCAGTGTTACTGTGTTGTATATTACGAAGAGAGTAGAGCAAGTTTGCAAGAGAGAGAGATAATTGTTTCAATTCATTTCACCAGTGCCAATTTCATTTCATTGCGTTAGAGCATAAGAGAAAGAAAGAGAGGCACCAGGTAACTTACAAACAAAGCGTTGTGCAACATGTCCGTTTTCTATCAATAAGAATGCTTAAACTATACTGCATGGATCTTAACTCACGTATCTCGTGAGCTTAATTTTATGATTATCTCAGCCAACTGAAACTCTTTACTCGTGTGTACATTAAACTTGCATAGGTAGGGGAGGTATGACCAGCAGGAATGTGTAAATATTTACCGAAAAGCTGAATATTTCGGATCTTCAGAAGCTTTTTGCATGAGGAGACCTGGGTTTGCATGCGGTGTCACTGACCACATTGACCCCTTTTAATTTTGGCCAAACCGGACAAGGCATTGTGTTTTGCTTTTTCCTTCGATTACTCGAACGTTTGATGAAAAGGCAAAGTTTCTAGAGCTATGTGGAGCCTGAGGTCCACAGCATCTATCGTATTCAGAAGCTAGTTTGTTTTGGTAAAACGCAGGATTGACTCATGAAACCACAAAAACGCTGGTTTGGTGTAACATTTGATCGTTGCCCAAATTTAAGTTCTGTCATGAAAAAGCAACGTGTATGGCAAATTTCGCTTGTTATGAGTTGTATTTCAGAACATTCTCCATGAGCTCGGAGATTTGACCGCGAAAATTTATTCAGCAATGGCGAGTCTACCCGATTGTATGAGGCGAGATAAAGACTAAAGGACAGCAGCAACGAATGGCTTCTGCACGAGCAAACTTCACGCAATCTCAGTGGCTCCCAAAACAAACCCGCCCAAACCTTGTGCTACATGGATGCCAATGCACCCAATACCTGATCCCATCATGGGCAAATCAAGTTAGAAGCTACTTGGTAGTTTTGATGTGTAATAATCCTACTGTAGCGCCTTGTAGCAGTCGAGGATAGCAAATGGGAACCAGGAATTTTGCAGGAAAACAACAAACTGAACGATGGCGGTTGGAATCTTTATGTATAGGTTTTTTTTGGGCTTTAAAACATTGTCGAGTCTCGAGCCAACTGAAGAATCTTTTTGATCTGCGGAAACGCAAACCTATCGGCGCTCTTCAAGACATACATCTGAGGTCACTTGTCCCCAATCTCGACTTCTCTTTGGCTCCAAAGCTATCGATTAAGCGGCCGACGCGAAAGACGATCTCACGTGTCTTCACCAATATAAAAATACGTCTTCTACCTTGTGTATTATCTCTCCTTTGCCTTCGTCTATCATCACATATTCACACGTTTATTCGTATATATATCGTCACAATCTACTATGCTTCTATCCAACCAACCCCTGTTCTCGCCTGTTGGACAGGGCCCCATCAAGCCCGAGCAGGAAAAAAAAGCACAAGCTCAAGTGGAAGAGCCTAGACCCTGGTTTTTCATCCGTCGTAACTCTTCCCAGCGTACTATGCTTCAAGAGGCATGGAAACATGGTTCTATCAAAGCGACGCTGGAGCTAGCAAGGTCAGAGAATGTCACCCACGATGCAAAGTCTCAGATCTGCACACGCTGTGACAATGTGGCCGAGTATTTCCTCCTAGCTTTGCAATATCAAAATCACATTCAAGAAAGCATATACTGCACTCAAGAGCTCTTGGACTTGGTTGTCGTTGTATCTCAACTTTTGGTTGACCATTGTCCTTTGTACCAAGATACTTCCTATCAATCTCCTTGGTTTTCGGCCGTGGCTGAGAATCTCTGGGCGCTTGGGAAGCAACTCAAGGATGAATCGACCGAAAATGACTATCAGATCTCCACCATAGTGCACGCAGCTCAAGTTGCCTCACATGTTCTCATCGAAGATATTGGCATCCATGCATCCAAGGATATGGTCGCCGAAGAACAAGAAGACTATCGTCGAGCTATCAGGATTACTATCCACCATTGCCGTGCACATATCTATCAGCGCAGAGGCAAGATTGATAAGGCTCTCGTCCATTTCCGCAAGTGCGTTGCCGTCCGTCCTCCCATGAAGAGGGAGCTGGAACACCAAAGACTAATGCGCCACTCTGCTCTCTTGGCTATGCAGCGTCTCAGCGTCGTGGACGAAAATATTCACACGTCAAAGTCAAGAACTTCCTCGGTTTCCAGCGAAAGTTCCAGTACCACCGTCGTCTGTGGTAACTGCGGCGTGGAAAAGCGATCAATGCCCGTTTGTGCCCGTTGCCGAATCCAGACCTATTGCGGTAGACAATGTCTGTCCGCACACAAGGGTACTCACGATCTTGAATGTATCCCACGTACAAGACAATAGCTTGCTGATTCCATTTTCATTGTCCTTTCCCTTACCTCTCCCACTCTCTCTTTTTCCATGTTATACGCCTCTGGATACCAGTGCTTACATTCCAACGCATTGTAGCATATTGATACTGCCTTGTTTTACCCTGTAAATATTATTGTCAACAAACTTTAAAAATTTCCAAGCATGACCGGACCTCAAAGTCTGTGTGAGCAGCTGCCTAGACGAAAGGTCGGCGACGATCCAATGATCACATTATCCACGCCGTTTCTGGAAATAAATGTTACCAATTGCCTTGAGAATGTATACCATCGTTCCATTCTTTGCACTGTTCTAGAACGAAAGGAAACCCCAATCGTATCAATTATCTGATAGCTTTTTAGCATTTTTGTAGTCCCTTTTTTCGACGTGTGCCCCGTACGTGTGGACATTTATCTTTTACTTGAGATCTTATGATGCAAAGTGTTTGCTATTTCAATCAACATCGCCCTGAATACAAGAGCTCCTTATGTTTCATATATTATCATCAAAGGATGCACGTGCAGTACCCTGGTAGAGATTTGATATACAATTGGTAATACAGTTAGACACTGTATCTATGTTAGTACAATAACCAGACATCGAACACCAAAGTCGAGAAATCGCTATAGATAAGCATTAGTATCCATGTTGTGTGAATGAAACTAACATCTCTTAAGGAATACAATGCTTTTCCACCGGTAGGTTTTCGGAGATCTGCGTCTGCAAAGCAGATATGCACGTAATATTAAGCAGCACATACGCAAGCGGCAGGCCTCCTACAGCAATATCCCCAATCTCGTCTTCTTTCCCTTGCAAAAGGTACGGCACTCTAGCCTGACGCAAAAGGCCCTTACACAACCGCCAAAAAAGGAGCCCTACGATCATTCTGATTCTTATGGTTGCACGAGGCAATCTTTGGGTGCAACCTTCCATCTTGCAAGAACAACAATAACTGCACTCTGTCTTTTGCCTTGGCTGTGACCTTTTATTTCCTTCCTTACCTTACTACGTGAATCTCGTTCTTTCAATTGGACTAAATCGCACACGTGTGTCGTCGCCATCGCCCATGCATTCTCCTTCTCCAACGTTGGGCTTCATTGACCCTATGCTGACATCCTCAGCTTACCATGTTCATCAAGCCGAGAATGCATTGTCAACGCTGAAGCATATAGTGAGCGAAGACGGTTGGAAGAAGGCATTGAAACATAAGAGCGGTGTTGTGGTACACATGAAGAGCGGCATATTCAAAGGTCAGGCTGTCATTCACGGGTTCTCGCCACAATCCATTTTTTATGTGATTGGCGTGCGGAAACTTTGGGACGAAAAGTAAGTAATAGAAGCATTGTTTCCCAAATGCCTTGCTAATCTTCTTTTTTTATGATTAAGCTATGAAGACGGTAACCTAGTCGAAAATTTAAATGAGACCACGTCTCTCACCTATGAAGTGAGCAAAGCAACTGCAACGTCAAAGTGAGTGGACAACGTCGGTATTACCTGATACCACATGGAGCATGGATACAATTTGATAGATCTGTGCGACTTACCTATCGCGTTTTCAAACAGACCACGGGACTACGCGCTAGTCGAGAAAATTGAATGTACACAGGATGGATCCATTGTATTTGCTTGCACAAGCGTTGAAACTCCAAGGATACCAAAGGTTCCTGGAAGGGTCCGTGCGCACGTCAAGGTACAGTTTGCTGTCCTAGTTACATTGTTCCACCAATTAAACCTTATTTATTAGCTACAAGGCTGGATACTGGAGCCTGTCCGCGGTCCCACGGTCGCGACTCATGTCACCTATGTCATTCAAGAGACTATGAAAGGGTGGATGCCTGCATTGGCAAAAAAGTCTTTAGCTCGGCGTCCCCTCGTCATCGCTGCAGTCAATGATTACCTGCAAAGGAAAGCAGATCGCATGCGAGCGCAAAAGAAAAATTCGCAGCAAAGTCTAGTTCATGCAAACACTCGACACCAACCAGAACGATTATCAGAACTTAACGTCAATGGTCTTCATCCTTCATCTGCAGGTTCGGTTAGAAGCAATGGGTATGTCATGTTTTCCCTCTATGTCTCCTGTCGCTTTATTATACTGATCTTTTGCGTCAATGGTCATTAACAATAGCAGTAACAGCACCAGTAGACATCACCAGTCTGGAAGTCTCCGAAGTTTTGCTTCTTCGGGTTACAGCATATCACCAATCTCATCACAACTGTCCACGCCCGTGGCGTCGCCTGCAGCATCTCTTAACAGACCGAACAATGCTGTCAGCGCAAGGAAACGGATTACGTTTGCTGATCATGACACTGCATATTCTGCCGAATCGTTTGCAGAGGACAATGAGCAAAATAGTGAGGATTCGAGCCAGAGGAAGCAAACGAGAACGACGACGCCGTTGCTCAAACCAACACCTGCAGTAACCAAACATCTTTACCCCCCGCATCGGCATCCAGCTAAAAGAACCGACAGTATGAAGGCTCTCAAACAATTATCTTCTTCGCTGGATGGTTGGACCAGCAAAGGCGAAAAAGCAAATGTCAAGATGTACATACGCATGCAGTCCTCTGGTCAGCAACCCTTGTTGCGAGGGGACGGTATTATTGAAGGTGGTTGGACGGCAGAGCAATTATGCTCCGTTGTTCATTGCTTTGGCGCCCGTAAAATATGTGAGACAAACCAGGGTTTAGTGATTATAAGTCACAGTTAGGACTCATTGACGTGCACTCCATATCTAGGGGACGAGCGCTTTGAGGACGGATCGGTAATAGAACGCTTCAGTCAAAAGGAGTACCTCGTACGTTGGCTTTTACGCAGCATGTTCCCGGTGAAAAGCAGTGATATTTGTGCCATCACCAGTATCGACAGCGATTCATCGACAGGCACAGTGTACACCGCAAGCACCAGCGTGATAGATCCGTCAGTACCTGCAGACGGGAACGACGTTCGAATACGTGGCCATACTGACCTTTATGGATGGATATTCACTCCAAATGTCGATCACAATGGCCGAACTTTATCAGTCAATGTCACCATGATTTGTAATATGGACTATAAATGTCACGTACCTGCAAATGCCGCCAAAGTATTGGGCGATGAAATGCTTGCTTGCGTAGCAAACCTCCGCAGTTTTATGCAGCAGTATGGATGCCCACCATATATTCGACGTGTGGCCGGCAAGGTGCTGGAAGAAGATTTTGAAGCGAAAACGGGGACGTACCAGATCAAGTATATCGCCAAGCATGAACCTTCGCAGTCTTACAAAGCACGAAAAGGAGCATCAGGAAAACTGAACTGGTGCACTGATATCCGTATTCACAAATCAATATATCCAAAAGGTCTTGATGTCAAAGTCTCGCCGTCCATAGGCACCCGGCTAGAGATGGTGTCAGATCATCGAAGCATAAGGATATACACTACACAGGCTGATATGGAGGGCAAGCACATCACAGTGCTGCTGACAAAGACGGCAGAGAAAGACCGAACCGTTGCAGCAGCAATTCATGCAGAGCAGCCAAATTCTTCTCTCCCGAACGCCAGAAACACCAAAGATGGTAACGTTTGAATCTGATATTGAGCGTGATCTAAGCTTGTTAAAAGATGCTATATCTTTTCAGCAGAAACCAATGCAAATCTCGCTGGCGATGCAGGAGCAGAGACATCCAATAACCTTAGAAAGCCATCCATTAACGACGGTGATTCTTTACATCCATTATCATCCTCGACGACCAGCGTATCGCCAGACAGTCAATGTCAAGATAGCGCAGCGCTTGCCTCTCCTTCGCTCCAGGTGCCAAAAGGGTACAAACTAGTGCCGCAAAATCAACAAGTAAGGACAAACTTATGTACTATGTTGTAACGGAGCAGCAGTGCTAACGACAGTTTGCATTAGAACAATAACGTTCTCATCATTTCAGACGAGCTCACATTCAATGGCCAGCAACTTGCTGTAGTTTTCATTGCTATGGTCATTTGCTACTATATGGGCAAATTTGCTTGTTCATGTTAACCATTGTACGGATACTTTCTATTTATACTCGAACTTTTAATTATTTTTGTACTTGTCATATATATCATTCACTTTAATGTATCCTATCCTTTTGATTGCTGTCGTCTTTTCAGTTGGTCTATCCGTCTTTCGACTTCGAGTCGTATAGCGTAAATGAATGACTCGGCTCTGCGAACTTCATTTAGAGCTGCATTTTCTGCCTGTCGGATTACAGCATGTTCAGTATCGTCTATCACCGCCATGTATGCTTGCTTTGCTCTCAATCTCACTTGCTGCTCCGCGTGTATTTTGAGTTTCTCCATCTCTGAAAAAATACTTTCTCCAATCGCACGCAGCCCTGATAATTGGTCTGACCAATGTGCCTTGACGCTTGATCGGATACGACTTAGCTGTTCGTCCAGATGAGTACGCGCTTGCTTGGCGGTCGAAAGAATGGCGTGTATTTCGTCATGCGGCAATGCTGTTGACGTCGCAGCAGGATTCCAGTCTTCTGCTTCATCCTCATCATCATTGTCGTAAGAGTCTTGGTGTTCGCTGGTAATAATCGTCGGGGATGGTAAGATGTCCTGGTAATATAATCGCAGATATCGGGGTATCGTTTCTGTCAAAAAGCGTTCCACGTGCGGAGCCCACTCCTCGTATGCCTGGATGGTGTGATATTTGCATTGTTCGATTTGCCGTTGCTTCGACGAATGTGCTCCATATGCTAATGCTGTAAGCAGTACGCTGATCAAAATTATCGACCGAATATTCAGCAAGGACGACTAGAATTTGTATGTATTCCATTAGTGTCACCGACAAATTTCCAAAACGCAGGTCGTTCCGCTGTCTTCAATTAAGCAGCAAATTACCCGTGGCGAAACTTTCTAGGAGCATAATGTGAACCTGTCAAATTCAAATCCTTGCTGTTTCTGATGCTTTTACTACCTGTGATGACCGTCGAGAGTTTGCTTGCATTGATGGTCTGCTGCCACATTTGCTGACAGAGATGGATGCATATGGAAAATCCACGCTATCGTCCTGTCCACGCGGCAGCAGACTCTTGCGAGGCCTTAACGATTTTGTTACAGCTGGTATATCCATTCTTATTAGAGACTTGCGTTTTTCACAGCCGCGCAGAAAAATGTAAATACCTTTAAAAAGCCCGTCGCCTATATCCAAGTCTGGTTTGGTTCTTTGACTACTGCCTCGTCGGGTGCCCATTTCGGAAACAAGATTGAAGGAAGGTAGAGATTGCGGCAAAAGAAGAGCGGTGGGGAAGCAGGAGAGAGTGAGTGATGCAGGAAATAAGGGGGAGCTGGCGACAATGCAGCAGCTCCGCGTTACTTTCGCGGAGCTTTCTCAGACGCGCCATTTTTCGTCCAATGTCCAAAAATCTCGATACGCAAAGTGGTGCCACATTGTAACAGTAGAGGTGCCATCGGCAAGGTATACCAACCTATGAGAACTAATTACTGATGAAAACATATAATGTATTAACTGCAGTAGTGTAATTGGAAAAAGGACTGATGCGATAATTGTAACAGGTATTGGGGCGCTTGAAACATGGATACTTGAGAAATGATGGAATGACAGAAAGAGAAGGCATATGATTATAATGCAATTTGTGGATGAGAGGAGAGAAAGGGGGATATGCGTTCATAATGCATGCATATTCAGGGCAGTCATGATTGTGCCTGCAAAGGCTTCATGCTGGCCTGAGAGACTTGGATAGATCTCTGACTTTCATTGTCATCCGCTGGTGGATCGTACACTGAGACTTTTGGATAGTCAGTGCACACGGTACGTCCATCGAGTATGAGATCCTCACGGGACAAACGTTGAGTTGGCGAACCGCCGCTGTTACTGTTCGTGTTGCAACCGCCATGGACAGTTGTTGTATTGCGCACTGACATTTTGCCTTTGCTCGTAGTAACCTGAAAGGAAAAGAGAATATGTTCAGATACCATATCAACCGTACGAGAAGCATTGACTGGTTACCCAGTGCACTACGACGACATTGATCTGGCAAGTACTTGGTTTAGAATAATGTAAAATTGGTAAACAATAGACATATGACTTACAGTGACATCAGCTGTGCACATAGTCAAGCACATCAAACCGCGTTCGTGTCCTCGAGTGATAACGACTACGAGAATGTTGGCAAAGGAAACAATAAGACATATTAAAGATGCCGTCAAAGTTCGGCGAGTGAGTCTATACAATCTGGTCTCTGTCCAATCTTTACGGTCGCCGCCGGAACGCCCGGTGGTAATGAGCGGTTTGACAAACAGAAATGTCAGATATAGATTCAGCACCTGAGGAGATCGATGTAAGACAAATCATGTCGCAACGATCACGCAGCAGACGAAAGTTCAACTTACAAAATCATAAATCTACAAACAAATGTAATATCATTAGGATGGGTTTGGAAGCAGACATAATAATTTGTGAATTACCATGAGGGGTATGCTGGCAATTTGCTTGAGACCAATGTAACAAGTGCCATTCTCGTCGAGATAGCTGAAGCGAAACATTAACTGCAAAGGGTTATTAGATGCATGCGGACAAGCAACGACAATCGATTTATCTAGTTACCATCAACGTTGCTATTCCAATGTAAGGCGTCAATAATAAAAGATGTATGCGATACTGAGTCGATTTCAGTCGAGGTGTCCTTATAGAGCTTACAAGGTGGACGCGTTCAATGAGCCTGAAATGCACGCAGAGCGGAATCAGCCAGAGACAATCATTTGAACTGGATGTACTTATTCACCATGCATAGATGACTATCTTGGTGCCAGCGTAACATATATCGCAGGTTAGGATACCAGCAGCGCAGGACTCGGGATTAACTTGATTTGACAGGGTATATGAATTTTCGCGTCAAATGAACCAGAAAATGGAAATTCATGCTTACAGTCGTTAGTGGAAATGACTACAATGGAAATAGCACAAAAGGACCACGACAGGATGTATAAGAGGAGCACCAGCGCCCGGCCGTAAGTAAGGTCTGCGAGACTTTCCCCTTTTGTCTTTGCACCGAGGGCAGCGGCTAACACTGTCACGCAAAATAGCGAAATGAACTCGGACATAATCTCCAAACCGTCGGGTCCTACATCGTCCTTTGCAATGCTTGGAACGCCAACACTGCTCATGCCAAAGGTGCTAAAGGAAAGATACGAAAAGGAAAGAGAAGGCAACAGGATGCAACATTTATTTCTCTTTGTTGCTGAGGACGGAAAGACAAAGGATCAGCAAATCTAGTGCAACCCTCCACTACATTGTGCACTTCATCGAAGCTTGCGAGCTTTTGTTAATCTGTTTAGATGCGTTATCTATAAGAAAAGAATAGTGGTAAGGGACACAGATCTAATACTATGATGGAATTGCAACTTGGTCGCTGACAACTATTATCTACATGGTCGTACAGAAAGCACGTTTAATGATGTATGCATCATTCTCTTCTGTCACACCCTTCGAAGCTAGTAGTTTATCTAGCAACCTTATTCCCTTATGCAGTATATGGTTATCCATTCTCGCAGTTGTTGATTTTTGCAACAGTTGCCGGATTTCCGGATGTAGCGTGGGGATATTCAATTAACTGGTTTGTAAGGTCTAGAATTGTTTCTTGCAATCCTGACGATGAACGGTGCTCATGAGAAAAGAAAATATTTAAGTGAGATACGCTCCCCAACCATGTGAAACATTCACACAATGTCAACATTTTAGTTCGCGGACGACCGCGCCGCCTCAAATGTTGGCATTTGTGTCACTTTGCCGATCACATGCGTTTCTTACCATTGGCAGTTTGCTGTGGTTTTAAGCATTCAGGGGTGCTATTCTGTTTTCGAAACCGCGCTTAACATTTGGATCTGGTGCCCTACACTCTAATCAATTAAAACCAATAAATCAAAAGGGAAAGCATTGCGTTGCTGATCCCGCTTCAGCCCCCGTATGTTTTCTCTACTAATCTTCCCATGCACAACTTATCCTGTTTTCGACTAGCATCAATCAACTAGGAAACACGGATACTCAGAGATAGTCTTGATTCATCCATGCTCGTATCATGTGGATAAGAGTGTGCTAGGCTAAGCTCAACAATCCTTTAACGAGCCGTCGCATTCTTACAAAGTTTCATCGAAGCCGGCGATTGCCGCTACAGGCAAAACGCTTAGTATGAGGCAAGAGTGAGCAAGAACGGATTCGTTTCAATCCTTCAGAATCGTCTTTTTATTTTTCAGCAAGTACTTCATCTTCCATTCGTTCTATTTGAAGCTCGATAGCCCGTCGTTTCTCCTCATACGCTTTTCTTTCTTCCATCTTCCGCTTTAATTCCTGCTGTTTCTCAGCTTCCAGCATTTGAGCCGCGGTAGTGAATATAGTTTTCGACCAATCGTTTGCAAATGTATTTGCTTCTTGGGCCACACTCTGCATTTCTGCCATGACTTCTTCCTCGGCTGCCATCAAGTCTTGCCAGACATCTTCACCAATGTAGCCACCACGTAGCAACTGTTGCATTGCTGGTTTCTCTCTCTGGATCGTCAAGACACGTTGCACAGCTTCCATCGCTCGACGAAGCAATGCTGCTTTGAGATGCTGTTCTTCTAGCTGGTCCTTGGTATTGAGAAGCGTTATATACTGCTCCTTGGCCTCATTCCGTGGAAACCAGGGCTCGACTGTGTTGACATCTGAAAGGCTCAGAGTAAGATAGACTAACTCTCTGTTTGTCCTGCATGATTTCTTACTCTTAGCTCTCCGATAAAAGAAAGAAAATACGCTCATGGTGGCGACGCAGCCTCCAAGATAGGCAGCAGGCAACAACAACGAAGCCATGTCGATGATATAGAAGCCGTACAAGGGAATGCTGGACTTTTTGTCCAGGAAGATCGTCAATGACGCCCCCTTATTCCATGTAAAACATTATGATTGGATGAATATGCCGTTCTTGCATATATGCATTGTAGGAGACGGTATGTATTGATAGTACAAGCAATGCAAAAAAAGGTTAACCTATGCTTCACCTAGAAGCCATTCAACTACAGCAGTTTCTTGATCTTGAATGTCTTCCCATTCATCATCTTGCAGGAACCATTCCTCGTCGCCTTCAACGAGGACATGCTCGCTGCTCTTTTCGCTGAAATTATCCATATCCACTTCTTTGCGCACCGTGACGCCGTCATCACCCTCTGCTGTAACCACCAGTGCAGGGGTTGCTTTAACGATTTGGGAAGCATTGACAAGTTCAGGAATGGGATCTGTCTGCGTTTCAGCATCTTTGGCAACAGGTTTTGACCGTGTGAAGGTTGTCGTCCGTCGTTCCAAGACTCCGGGCTCGCGTTGCAAGTATAGAAAACGCTCTCTGCGTGGAATATACGCTGAAGCACGGTGCTGTCGATGGTGCTGCTGTGCAAAATCATCCAATGAACTCGCTCGTTCGAATTGCATAACCTTATCAAGGACACTGTTCGGACGTTGCGGTTGTCTTTGCGAAGGCGTTCGAGGTCTGCTCACAACTTCGCCATCCTTTTCCTTTTGCAGCTCTTCTTCGCTCTTGCTTGGCTGTAACGTCGAACGCCGACGAGCTACCGTTGGTGCAATGGTATCTTCACCTTGCTTCGTCATTTCATCCCATGCCTTTACGGTTGATTCAACAGAACCAGCTGTTGGCATACGTTCCCGTGGTCTATCAGATCGAGCGGTATCCACGGCATAAGTTTCATGCAACGAACGACGTCTAGCAGAACCGACCATTGATGCACGTTTGGCTACAATTGTAGATGGTCGTTCCGGCGTTGATTCATCTTTTGCGCTGCTGTTCATGTCCACCGGGGATTCGACTCGTGTTGGGCTTTCATCCTTGTTCTTGAAGCGCACCCGTCGCTCTTCCGCATCGCTTGCGCTGTCAACAGAAGCATTATCGAAAGTGCCTGAAGATTTTTCTTCTTTCTTCAATTCAGCTGATGAGGAGGTCTCGCTAGCTGGTGGCGACGGAAGAGGATGCTGAGATCGCTCATCGTCCACGCTTTCGATACTACGTTTAGGGGTGACGGTCGTAGGATGAACATTGCTCTTTAGCTTCGAGCTCTCTGATGACTGAGTAGCATTGCTAGATGTAGCAGGATCCGTAGGCGTAGACGCCGCCGCCGCTGCTGCTGCTGCTGCCGCTGCTGCTGCTGCTGCTTCTGCTTCTTCCTTTTCTCGCTGGCGGCGTAAGTTCTCGCGACTCTTCTTACTGCTCATACTGCTACGTCTCAACACTTTCATTTCCTTCTTTGGCGGTTGCTGATCAGGCAGTTTCGCTTGTTCGCTGCTGCTCTTTCTCATCTTTGAAGAGTGTGACGTTGCTGGAACTGGAGTCGGTGTTTGCTTGGATAGATTCTGAGAATGGTTAGGACCAGGTGAGGATTCTTCTTCACGATGACTCGAAGAGGGTGGGTTCTTCTTGTCTGCTGCCGGTTGCTGCACCTGCTGTTTATCTTTCCCATGTAAATTGGAACCGGAGGCGGAAGTCGCGCCATTATTCAAGTTTGCTGGACGAGGAGAAGGCTTTTGCTGCGTCTCTGGCAGGGTATGTTGCCTTGTTTGGTATCCTTTCAAGGCATCTGCAAGATGCATATCCTTTTTCTGCGTATTTTCGACATTGGGAACAGCGGTCGACGTTGCTGTGATGGTAGCGGAAGTGATGTGAGAAGCAGATGCAGAGCTTTTGATACGGGGCATGCTTGCCGTTGATCTCCGTTCCCAGCTTATGGCAGGTGTTGCTGGTTCGTCGGCCAACTGATCCTTAATTTCGATCGATCGCAAACGATTAGGTGTCAGCGATACTTTCATAGTATTCCCGGATCGGATCAACTCTTCAAAGTCCATTGTCTGGGTATCAGGGTCGTAAACGGAGACAGTCTCCTTTTTAAATACTTTATGTGGTGGCTTCCTCCCGGGCGTGAAACTGGCTGACGTGCTGATGGTACCGTTACTTGTGCTGCTGCTCATCATTGAACCTGGTCTGTCCGCTCCGTTTGCGCTGGACTTTAAAGAGTATGCCGAGAGAGAAAGGTGGCCGTATGCGTCGCTGCGTCCACCTACGTTTTTATCATCCTCATCATCGTAGCTAATATCCAGATCATCAAAGCTGATATCCAGGAATCCACCTTCGCCATTCATGCTAGCTGAAGGTAACGTTAGATGGATAATTCAAGTTTACATATTTGATCGGCTCCTTACTCGAGTTTGAAAGATGTTTCTGAGGAGCAGTGTACGAAGGAATAGGGGCCGCACGGTGTCTGTATCCAGAAGGGAAAGCTCGTCTCTGACATCGTAATTTCGGTAAAAAAAAAAAAGATGATTACAATGAGATTTGATATAGCCATCATACCTCGAGCTTTTCGCGCAGTTCCATGCGATAAAATACTCCTCCAACTTGTACATCATCAATCAATGCCAGAAACACCTCCTTTACTCGAATATATTCGGTGTCTTCGTGTTCGGCTGTCATAGCAATGGCTGTCAAGACATATTCTGCAATGTGCTCCAGGACTGTAGTCACGTAAATCGCAACTATGGGTGAAATGAAGACTCGATTTTTGGGTTCCAGCTGGAGAATGGAGTGTTCGTCTTTATCAGCAAGTGTGCAAAACTCGAGACATTTTTCGCGCAAGAGTGGCAATGCATCGTTGAGCGGAAAAGGACCATCGCTGCCCAAAGTTTTCATCTGCTCATACGTCTCATAGTCGATTGCCTCCGTCTCAGTGAACGTCTTGACTTCAAGTTCTGCTTCAACGATAGCGTTTTTGCCGAGGGTGGAGGGAAGCAACGTAAAGACGACGGCTTTTATGCGGGATAAATCGAGCGAAAGCGAGCTCGACAATAGAAAAACAAGAAATTCGTCGAGAAACTGATTGATAGACTGTAAACCGTCTGTCGAAACTCGGTAAGGACCTATTTCAGAGATGATGGCATTCGCAGCATTCTGACAAACGTAGCGTGCACTGGCTGAGAAATAGCGGACTGTCAGCATATATGCTTGCCGGGGATTACAAGAGGCTCACCTCTCGACATGGCAGAGATGGGGAGATTGCCTTGCGTGCTGCTTAATAAAATTGGTTAGAGGGCGTATGTTCAGTGTTTGGTGATATGTGTGTCCCGAAGGACAGGTTGCGACGATAAAAGAGTGGAGAGGACACGAGTCAAAGGAGTGTAGAGAAGAAAAGATTATGATGAAAACAGAAAGGAAGGCGGCTCAAACAGGATGAGCAAGGAGACCAGCTCTTCGAGACAAGAGATGAAATAGAAGGAAAAGATCAAGATGATGGAAATAATAGCGCTTACAATCGTGCCTCCTCTTCTTTCCTTTTCTTACCATGCGCCACGAGCTTGTGCGGAGCAACAAATCATGCATCTGTGCTTGTTGTCGATTAATGAATACTTTGCAAGGTCGACAGTACGATTTAGGTAAATTCTGCACGAGGATTAGTAGATGCTGCATACTGTGCATTGGTTCATCTCGCTATCGGAACGGCGGAACACGCGGATGGGATCAGCAGCGAGGCTGACAGTACCCGGTACCTGGTATTCCTTTATTTTTTTGTGGTGCGTTAGAGAGACGCGCATTCTAATGACAAAGTATTATGTGGGATGCATTATATAGATACGATACACTAATACCAGCTATTTCAAAACAAATCATCGTTTACTAAACAGTAAATGAAAACTATTTGCAGACTCTTTGTGTCGCTATTGCACTCTGCATGAATACAGTCAGCAGAATTTGGAAATAGGAAAATGCCAGCTATGCGAAAACCCAAAATCGTCTTATCTACATTCTGAAAAGGGAGCGTCCAGCAACGGATGTAGATGCAAATGATCTTTGAAGAAGAAAACGGGTTACCATTTTCAGTCAACCCAAAGAGTGAAAATTTGGGACATTTTGATCGCCTGAAACAATAGAAATAAGAGGCGATATTGAATTCGAAAGTCTGCAACATGGAGGGAAAGTCCTGCGGTCGTGTGAAAAAGTTATGCCAACAAAGCCGCCGCACTGATCGACTTCGACAAATGTTACGGACTACTCCTGCGGAAACAACCCTACTTGAAGCGTGTAGAAAGAAATCAGCAAAAGAAGGTAACCTGGAAGAGCATGAATCACTTGAGCGATCTTGTAACACTTTCAAACTTTTAATAGTCGAAGCATTGTTGGCAGCTTTCCCTTCGATTAATCCAGACACTATACGGGATTCACACCTTCGAACACCTTTACACATTGCTTGCGCGAGGGAAGATGACTTGACAGAGGCAACCGCCATCGCAAAGGTTCTGATCAGGGCCGGATCCGATGTGAACAACGGCGTAGGCGATGTCGATGGCTTCCAACCTATGCATATGGGTAATATGGACCATGTATTAAAGTCAAAAGCATCACTGTACTGAAATCATGCTACGCAGCCGTTTTAGCAGGCAATATCCAGTGCGTGCTGCTGCTCTTGGAGAAAGGTATAAAGTGTAGAGTTCACGTCGCATGCACAGACAATCAACGACTCTCCTATCTCTAGGTGCAAGTATACCAGCTTCAGATCCGTTCCGATTGACACCCCTGCTACTTGCAAAGTTCAAAATGGATAACCTTCGACCTTCGCGGATGGTAAAAGATAACCGCATACCCGTCGATATTTCATACGAAGAATACCGGGATCTACAATCGGTAATCGCTGCAGCAAAAATATCTTTGCAACGTTCTAATTCCCGTTGATGCCTGTCGTTACAGATAACAGAAGTTCTTGTGAAGCATCTTGCAAACAAGCACTCAACTATGTATGGAACATCAAAAGAACTGCAGACCCATGGACTATCCGATATACTCTTTGCAAAGGAGGATCCGGATCCTGATGTAGAAGTCAATCAGGCTATACAAAATGTAACGGAGCAGCTATCCCGAATATGCGTAAATGAAGAGTCAGGGCAGTTAGTGGAGGATACAATCAAAAATTTGATGGAGAAAACCCGCAATTTAAGTCTACGAGAGAGTGTAGATTACAGCTCTCGGTAGCTACCTCCATCCGCTTACCAAGATTCTTACGTAGCAATGCCTATATAATGTATCTCAAAATCGAACTAGGTTGTTTTCGAAGATAGAGAAGAAAAAGAAGGGCAAAATACAAGATCCAGCAACCTTTACAGCTATTCCTCTGTTTATCTTCTACGACAGTGTGGCGTCACCTCAGTTAAGATCTCTAGATTCATGCAGATTTCTGGCAAAGAGTAAAAATGTAAACAAAGGCATCTTTGATGCGTACCTGAAACTTTAAATGAGTTGAGATGGTCTTCAGCAAGATTGATGGGCGCACGCAACAGAACGGCTGAAAACCTCTTGGAAACGTGCGAAGAGTAGAACAGCAGCAGGTTTGTTCCTGATCAGAAGCCACGTAGACAACTATGTAGGTCCACGCAGAATATGAAAAGGTCCACAGTTACATATAACAGCTATAGTTTCGATAAAACCTACGATTGAACAAGTACTTCCGTTCCTGCTATATCATGATGACCACTCTTATCAAAATTCACCATACAACATAAGGATGCAGGAACGATGAAGAAACTCACAAGCCCTTCCAAGAAGTTCGAACATTTGACGCCTTTGAAAAGTTAGGTGAAAAGAGGTTTTTGAGCGTTCAATTCAAAGACACGAATTTATGCTATCCCTATTTCAGGGATTCTTCAGTTCGCAGAATATCTAGCGAGTTTTCCCGCCACACGATACGGCCAAATGGATCGACTGACACAACTTCAGGATGCGATTGACTCGGTACTTCTCTGTCACGCCGTCCTTTTTTTACTGCTTGCTTATGAAATGTAGCTAGCTCGAATGTTCACAAACAGTATTTTTTATGTACATGAAAAGTCGGCGATGCGCGAGTTGAACAGCAACATACCAATTGCACAACCTAACGGTACGTGAATGTCTTGATGTATCAATTACTTTTACTAAATACAAAACTGCAGTGCAAGCTGATTCAGAAGAGGTCTTCCAACGTTAGTGGTTAATTCAGGTTAGACTTTTCCAGTCACTGATCGTCGATTCTGCTTGTAGAAAATAGGCTCGAGCTTGCTTCGGATCTGGTGAAAAAGGCTCAAGAGATAGACACGCTTATAGAGCTTCTACCAGGTATCAAGCACACCGAAGAAGAACAGGTATATTACCAAGCTCTCAATACACGCGAAAAATATCACTAAATGGTGGCGATTAGCTGGAAATACTACGAAATCTGGAAGCAGAAAGCGTTAAAGCGAACGAGGAATATGCAAAAGCGGTCGAAGAAATGAGTAAGATAAGAACGAAAAGAAAATGCTATCAGTTCGACATCCAAAGCTCAATAATACATTGGTATCTGTAGAATCTGTGAGGCAGATGGTAACCCAGACCTTGCGAACTATTGCTGACGAGCAAAGTGAAAAGGCGCGGAATAGCCACGGTGCTCTTCGATAGGATATCGTGTATCTTTTCATCTTGGATGACAATGTAATATTTCATCCATCCGCACTTGTGGACTCCAGAGCTTGGTATTATGTATATCACCACAACTTTTGCTGCGTACATACCTATGCGCAGCAACGAACTCAGGCATATGCTGTAGATTGTGATTATCGAAAACTGTTGCGTAATAACTGCAAGTAATAAGGACTCCTTGGAAGTCTCATAAAGTGTTGTATTGTTTAAAAAAAGGCACTGACAATCTGTCTTTTCGTTGCTGTCGATTTCAGATGAAAACGGTATTCATATCATAATTATTGCATACACGGGCGTTTTTTCCTCACAGGCAACATCCAAACGCAGGATATTAGATGTTTCTGCGAGTTCTAGTTTGTTATTGAACTATTAGGGAAATGAACGACAAGTTACAGTTGTAGTTGAAGTGTTTCAAGATTTTTATTGGACCGATTGTCCTGCAGTCGTTGGTGATGTATAGCCGTTTCTTGCAATGGTATGTAGTAAAGAGACAAGAATAATACACAGAGAGAGAAGAGGCAAGCTGGCTAATGAATCCAGTGATCGAAATTATTCATACTACTCGAAGCATCTTGGTTGGCTTGATCTTTTGATGAATTTGAGGCCGTTGAGGGGATAGTGGAGTTCAAGAACGATGGAGCACTGGTAGCAAAGCTATCGTCAGCTGAGGAATTGGTTGGAAATTGTCGAGTCTCTAGATTTCGCTCCTCATGTTGTTCTTGCGGTTGCTGCTGTTGTTGTTGTTGTTGTTGCTCATGGACACTTTGAAGCCTCTCGTACAATGCCTCTTGAAATCGTTGACAGAACATAGGTGATATCGTCATGAGCAAGTTTTCCATACTCTCAAACGGCTGGTTCAAGTGTGCCATTATCGTTTGGGTAGCGGTTAACGTGGCTGGTCCATTGCATAACGGAGAATGTGATGTGACCTAGAAATTTCTATTTGTAAGCTACATACCCACATCCCATCGTCGTCTCCAAGGCAACAAACTTTATATCCTGCATCTGTAACTTCTACTACAATCATAACTCCTTCCAAGAGGGTCAAGTCCAGTCGTCCTACACCTTCCGATTCATCTAACACAAAGATCGTTGCAGACCCAGGTACGATTCCTGTGTATACGGTATACGCATTTCGTGGTGAGGATATTGTCATCAGTTACAGTTGACACAATCCCACTTGCCGTAATCATAATCCTGAGTTATTGCCTGCAATTCTTCACTTAGAGACGGCAAGCGCATATATACTCGAAATATTGCAGGAACAAAGTATCCATGCCCGGTCGCGATCTACAGAGAATTTCGGAGTATGTGCACCTACTTCACAATGCAGCAAAACATTATCTACGAAGTTATCAGGTCAGAGAGATATTGATATAGGGTTCCGCAGTCAATTGAAGAGTACCGTGGCTATATATCGGCAAAAAGAGAGAGAAACAACAATCTTTTCTGCTCTCACGGAGGAGAATCTGGATACTGCGCATTTTGCATCTTTACCGCAGTCTATGTCTGCAAAAGCAAGGATCGTATACGGAGAACTTTGCACAGCATCAATGCGAGTAATAGCATCGCGAGACGTAAACTCTTTTGCGGTGACCGCTATTTCATTATATGCAGATATCGTTCAGACTATTCAGCGATGGGATCTCGATCCCTTTGGATTATCAAAACAAGTAGAAAAGCATTCATGTATGGCTAATACAAGCGTATAGACTTTATATTCATTCGGCGTAAAAGCAGATCGAAATCAGCAGTCTAGTGTCTGGAACCAAGCAAGTTTGTGTACTTTGCGACAAGTACGATGCCAACAATTGCAGCAGACAAAGTGCCAACAGTAACGGTCTGTTTAAGCTCGGCGTTCTTGAGTTTAGTCTTTCCAATAAAAGAAAAAGTTAGAAACGAAGTTTTATCGTTGTTACCACCATAAATCATACCTGGAGCTGTTCGCGCTCCTGCTTGAGGTTGCTGTTGGATTTCAGCAAAAACTCATTGTACTTTTTAATGCCTTCCTCCTTCCGATGAGTACCATCGCAGTACCCTATCTCGACAATTGGTATATTTGGCACTACTGTTGTTATCTCAAGTCATTCGATAGAAACTTACCATTTTCATTGTGCGTGAATTTGCAACCGCACAGGTAATATTCTTTCTTTTCGTCAACGACGATCTTTTTTGGCTTGAAAGGACCACCACGGTGCTTATCAAAGATATAGCATGAGCTTAAAGTTTCCACGTCACCGTATCCACTTACAGATCCATCACAGAACGGCTGGCTCTTGGACTTCCCGCAGGCACACCTAAGTTAGACAATTTAACCGAAAATGTTCGATTTTACTCAATTGCACCGAGAATGTACCAGTAATATTCCTGTATGGCGCGTTAGAACATGATTCATAACGTTGCGACCGTGTCAAAGTGACTCACCTTGCCGGGTTCAAGTTCCACCTTGTAGGGCTTAGCCTGGACGAATTCGGGTTCAACGTTAGCAGTTTCGGGAGCAGTCATTTGTGCTTAGAGATTTCGAAGAGTCGGGGGGGGGTTGTCTGTTTGACTTGAGCGATAAGCTGCAAGAAAAGGGATCCATCGCGTCTTTCGCGTTTTACTTGTTTCTGGTCGCACAAGAGTTGAAACTTCAATCTCAACAGCATGTGTACCTAGGAAGGATATCTGTGTGGATCAGGCATCGTCGAAAAGACCATACTATCCTTATCATTGTTCATACATAAGTTTCGCTAACGGTGTTAGTTGAAAATAATATTATTTTTATTGAAATATATCCATTGCAAGTGTCATCTTCCTGTAAAGTTAAGTTCACAAGTTAGATAGAAACATCAACGCTGGGTAAGGCGACTCGGTAGGTGTAAGAGGGAGCTTCCTCTGCAGCTGGTTCGGTCTTCTCTGCCTTCTTTGCAGATGAAGTCTTTTGAGCTGCTTTACGCTTGTGAGTACCGTGAGTCTTTGTTGTTGTAGGGGCGGGGCGACAAGTGGTGGAGATTTTGCCGTTCTTCTCATCGGGGAAAGCTCTGCAAATAACGTGTCCTTTTACAGAATCGGAAGCGTGGGAGGACGCAGTCGGTTTAGCGGCGGCGACAGATGAGGGAAGGGTAGCAGTTGGTTTGGCGTGGTTCTTGGCGTGGGAGGAGGACGGATGAATACTGCTGCTGCTGGCTTTCCTTTCAGCTTGAATGGTAATGTAACCTACGTCCGGCCAGTGTCAAAAATAAATGAAAATCCATATATAGCAATCTAGCGTGCTCACCAGCAAAAGCAATGTCTGCAGCGTGCGGGCCAATTTCGATGACACTATAGATAAAACATGTATTAAGAGGAACAGGGGAACGACCGTTTGTTTACATCTTAGTGCAATACGTACTACTGCTTGCCGGGTTTCAAAGTCTTTGGGACTTTCCATTTGTAGGTTCCATTTGCTGCAGCCACGTTAGTGGCGATAACACGATCAATAAGGAGCGCCTGCGCCGGGCCAGAGGCCAAAGCAATGTTGACAGTCTCGAAACCTGGATTCGAGGGCGTTTTCCTATTTTGAGTAAGATGTGAGCGTCACTGGTTAGCAACGAAATATTCTTAGTGTACCATTTGATCTCGAACGTCTTTCCAGCTGTTAGGACAGCATTAGGTTTAGGACTTTCAATAGTGATTGAGGCCGCCAGGGCCAATTGAAATAAAGTCAGAAAGGTGATCAAGGATTTAAATAACATTGCTGGATAAAGGAGAGGGAGGGTACGCAAGACTGCTCAAAGCCTTGGTTGGAAGAAGAAAAAGAGTGCGTTGTAAGAAGAAAGAGAAGATGAAGAAGGAAGCAAAACTTACCACAATATAACTTTCAGACTCAACTCATAAAGTCTGTGATACGCTTTGTGGCACCTTGACACGTTCACCGTGCTTGCAGCAGTAAAATTCAAAATCATGCAGGTAGCCACACCACCTAATAATGAAAAGTCAAATCGGCAACTGGTCTGTAAAGCTATAATAAATCAGAACCAAACAGAAACCGTATATAAAAACCCTCGAGAATATCGTCCCTCGAGAATAACCTATCAACACTAGTACAGTAACCAATCATTATCATCATGAAGACCAATTTTTGCCTTCTGCTTTCCACCTCTATCTTGCTAGCAAATCCAGCTTGGGCTCTGTGCGGTTGCAGGCGCGATGACAGAGCATGTCTCGACAGCTGCGGTACGATGCAACCTTATTTTCCATCTTGATCTTTGAATGATCCTCTAAATAATATACTGATTCATTCTTCTCTGCAGTTGATGTAACGTCTCAGTGCATGAAAGCCTGTGCTGGAACATTCGATTGTTTGCAAAGCTGTGCTGTTCAAAGCTTCATTGTCCTTGAAATGTTCGATGAAGATTCCCAGGAAACAACGAGCAGTCTCGAAAAGCAGGAAAACAAGGGTGCAATGTTCTTGTCCATGGACGAATATTTAGCGGAAGCGATTGCAGAAAACAATGAAGAGTTTGAGGACGAAGAAACAACGGACGAAGAAATATTGGAATTGATGCAGGATGAAGACATAGCAAAGGAACAAGATGCAGAGGATGATGACGCGATAGTATACTACGAAGCAATGGAAGATTATGATTCAGGAGAAATTACTGAAGAACAGGATGCAGCAGAAGATGAATTCTTATATGAAGAAACAAATGCAGAACAAGCAACAGACGAGGAGGTTCAGGAAGCTGAAGACGAAGAAGAGGAAATAGCCGAAGAAGCAACATACGCTGAAGCTGAAGAAGAGAGCATCCAGGAAGCCCAGTTGGAGAATGTGGATCGTGAAGTTCTTGAAGCCGAGCGTATTGAACAAGAAGGCAAGGTCATAGCTGTTGCTGCCAAGGCGGATGACAATGATGCTACGCTAGCAAGCAGTGAGCATCATGGAGACTCGTCACACTCTGGAAAAGACAATGATCACGGTACGATCATCAATAAGGTATAACCATGTTGGTCTATTGTATTTAACCTTATCATTTAACCAGCTTACACGACTGTTACGCAACATGTGACTGTCCAGGAACACAATGGTATTCAACCTACAGGAGCCAACAGAGAGCACGAAAGAAATGCTGCAAATTACACACACCAAGTTGCCACTTCTGCTGTTCTCGCTTTTGCAATGCTCAGCGCCGCATTTTTAGTCTAGAAAACACACGATAATTTGTATTCAAGTTCCTGAGTTGTACAATATACAGTACTACTAAAGTCTACTTTTACAACGGAAAATCACTGAGCGGCTGCTGCCAGCTTCTTTTGCTTTTCTTCGGCTTCTTTTTGCGACTCGAGCTCAGCCTTTGCGCCTTTTCGCTTTTGACGTTCCTCAAACCTATTAAAAATCTTGTCAGCTGCTGCAAAATGAAACTTGTAATACCTAATCACTGCTTACTTCACTCGATTTTCAATGATGCGTTCTATAATTCCTTGCGTAGTGATAGTAGAGTTAGGGTTTTGAATTTCTTGATAGATGCCTCTTTGCTTTGGTAACTGGTTTTCACGGAGCATAAATATCATGAGACAGGTGTACATGATGTTAATGTCTCACCTCATACGGGTCGCTACCATCTAGATCAGGATCCACGGGGGTGTTGCCGTGGGCGACCACATGCACGGTATACTCCTTGCTAAGAATATCTTCAGTGACGCTGTAAGGAGCGCCAATTATAACTTCATCAACGTACTGGCCAATGCGATGTCAGTGTTTTAGAGGCGACATACTTCGTAGATATTTACACTTACACGACACGCCAAAACGCTAAGTGCACGTTCGTGAAGATTCATAAGTGGATAGTTTGCTCCCTTGATAGCATTGACCGTCTAATCCCTTTCATAGTTAATGCATGATCTTGCAGGATAGTCTGCTTGCTAAGTTTTTACCTGATCATCATGTATGCCTACGATCAAAAAGTCCCCCAATTCCTTTGCGCGTCGCAAAAATTCAATGTGGCCAATATGGAACAAATCAAATGTACCATCAACATATACGACCTTGTCAGTCTCCTTTGGCTCACGTCCTTCAGAGAACTGGACGATGCGTTTCGATGTTGGCAAGCAGTGAGAGACAGTAGTGCGTTTCTGTCCGTGTGTACTGAAAGATCCGAGTTCTTCTGTGCTGACATTGGAAATGGACGATTCGCCACGCTTATGATGATCGCGCGTCATCAAAAGCATACGTCCAACCAGCTCGGTCGTAGAGACGCCTTGCGTCCGCTTGCACTCACGGTACAGACCAGCATCCTTAACGGCTTGATAGCAGTCAGTGCCATCTGCATTGGTGGTAATATCGTCGCCATGGACACAAAAGTCAATGTTATACTTTTTGAGAATTTCAACAGTAGTGTTGTATGGAGCATCAGGAACGACTTCATCCACCCATTTACAAGCAGCAACGGCTGCATATCTGTGCAGAGTCTCAGACACTCATTCTTTTTTTGCAGTCATAGTTTACTGTATAGGCTATACCTTTCCTGTTCTTTCATTACAGTTGGGCCTTTGTTTTTCTCAATTTCGGCATCAGAGTGCACACCGACTATAAGGACGTCGCCCATAGCTTTCGCCTATTTTGAGTTAGCTATGGAACCGTACCTGAATATGCATTCCTTACCTGTCGAAGGGCATTGCTGTGTCCGTAATGGAGCATATCAAAGCAACCGTCTACCCAAACTCTAAGGGTACGTTAGCATACCAATAGCGAACATGTTGGGTGTAATCCCGACCTGATTGGTTTTCTTTTGGCCTCGGTCATCATGGTGAACAAAAAAGTGGAAGGACCGGGAACTTGCAACCTACGCGGAATCTTAAAGCTTCTCAGCAAGGTGTCACCAACACCGGTTCCGTGGGCTGACTTACTGCATTCTCCAAATGAATGTACCGGCAGAACTCAAGTACATTGCACCCTACATACAACGCGCGCAGGAGCTCCAAGAGAGGGATCCTATTGTATCGTATTATGGTAATGCATGTCAAAATCTCGGTGATAGTCCCTGAACCGATTTTCTGATTTCGGCGTTGGCTATTCCAAGCACAATACTATGCTGCTACGCTCGCCATTTCCAGAGGACCTAGCAACGCCGAGACTAAGGCATTCTTATCACACCTTCTTGATAAACTCGAACAGGCAAGTTCCTTGCGAATACAATAACGTATTGTTACTATCAGTTCAAGCTGACTGTTACATGTTTAGTTGAAAGCCGCGCAGGCTGGCAACGAAGCGATCACAAACGACGAAGCCGGATATGCACACGTAGAAAAGTTTGCGTTAAAAGTTTTTCTGAATGCTGATAACGAAGATCGAGCTGGCAAAGCATCAAAGTATGTCTTGCCAATGATAGAACACACTGACGCTGACCTGCCGTGACATTAGGAAAACGGCCAAGACCTTCTTGGCGGCATCAATCTTTCTCGAGCTTTTGAAAACGTTTGGCGATCTCGATCCAGATGTATGCTCACAACAACACTTCTTTTTACCAGATGGAACGATTGATTTAAATCTTTGCCGAGTAGGTAGAGGCTAAAATCAAATACGCGAAGTGGAAAGCGGCCGATATCGCCAAGGCATTGAAGGAAGGTCGAACCCCAACACCCGGAGCACCTGATCAGGCTCAAGATAAGGCAGAAAGCATAGATCAACCCGTTACTGGAGATGTTGCACATCTGCCTGATCAACCACCTTCCTCAATCTCGGAGTTTCCTAGTCCTCCTTCCAATTTTACAGCCCCATTGCCAGGAAATGCTGATAACCGACAGCAGCCACCATTTCCTGAGCACTCTCCTTCGCCACCTCCAGCACCATCAAACGTGGTACCACCTCCAGCGCCTCCTGCTCAAAGTTCAGAATCGCCAGCTAGAACAGAGACTCCAGTAGCAGTTCCATCGCCTACGACCAGCTCCCATACCGCTCCTCTTTCTGCAATCAATGCTGGCAGCATTGCGTCTGCCCAAAAGCACGCGAAATGGGCAATAAGCGCTCTAAATTACGATGACATCGCCACTGCTCGCACACAGCTTTTAATGGCCTTGAATGATATTGGTTACAACCAGGCAAATAACTTTGGCTACTAGATCGTATTATTTGATTATACCACAAAAGATATATTGCCGTTCCATCATGTTGCTTTGCTAACGACTGTGCTACATAATCGGGATACGCTGCTCGACCATTTGTCCATGGCTTCGTGTTTCCGAGCATCCGTGGATCTATAGTTGATTTAGACGTATGAATCAAGAACATATCATGAGATTTCCATACCTCTGCTGCAGCTCCAGTCTTTGATTTACTTGATCAATTTGACCAGAAATTTTCTCGTCGAGAATTAATGCAACAAGCAATTCCTCCACTTCTTCTGTTGCAATGTTCAGTTTCTGCAATTTGCCAAAGTCAGTTGCTGGATCGCGTTTATCAAACATGTTCTACCTACTTTAGCAATAAAAGGAATCTCGATACGGGTGTACGGCTTGATGAGCTTCACTAGCACTTGTGTTCGTATGTTTCTTAATACATCATCGATATACGCCCGGATGAAAGGATCAGCCATGATTGCTTGGTGATTCACTTTACAAATATTTAATCAATTGCATATTCACGATCCACCGGACACGATTCACTGGACTTTCACTTACCTTTCAGTATGTGTTCAAATTCCTGAATTTCATTCTTTTCAAAAGCGCTGACAAGGTTCGTCATAGCTATGATTTCCTTGTCATTCTTGTATCTAGATTGGAAAGATCTTGTTAGACTCGTTTAAAATGCAGGAATACTAGCTACTAACGGTTTTGTCTCCTGCGATTCAAAGGGATTTACAGGCAATTCGGTCAGCATGGTTGCAAGAACAAGATATCTAAATCCAGATGCACGCAGTCAGCTCTGCAGCGTTAAGTTGATTTTTTGGAAAAAAATCATACTTTAATACTTGTAAGCGTTGAGGACTGCCAGCTTCGTCGTAGTTTTTAAAGGACTCGAAAAAATCAGTGTATGCGAGCTCCCATTGCTCTAATATACATCGTACATATTAATATCCATGAACAGCACCATATTTCGAATGATCTCTTACTTTCTCGCATATGCATTTTGCCACCACATTCTCGAATGACACCCATGATTCTCGGATGTGGTATAGCTGATTTGACACTCAGACATTGTTGATATAATTCCTACGAGCAACATGTCTCTTAAGAATGCAATATCAAGATCACTGCCTTTCTTCGCGTACCTTGAGCTTTTTGTTATTTTTTGTTTCCGTGTACATTTGAATCTCGAGTGCCAACACTTCCAATAAATGTGTGCCTTTTCTTTGATAATCTGTGCCTTCATCACCCTCACAAGTCTTGCGAAGTTCTTTGAGTATGGAGCTCAATCGATTGAATTCTTTCCGATCCAAATATAGTTTCGCCAGCTTCAGATTTGTCTTTACCCAGAGACGTTCGTTTTTCGTTTCAGCCAAATAGTCCAAAGTGACTTGATAGAACGTCTCGACGAACGCCATGTTGTCTGATGTTGATACATAGTCAAGAATATTGTTAATGCTCTTCTCGCTGTAGTTTCGGGTAACTGCAGATTTGGTGTATAAAAGTAGCTGTTTGTAATAGTTTAGTGTCTAAACCAGTAGAGATGTTAGAGGGATGCATGAATTTTGTTAGATAACGTCACCCACATCGTCGTGTTTGTTGGAATAAAAGGAAATCTTTGCCATCTGCTTCAAAGCTTTGAAGCCCCTTTAGAATTCTCATGTTAATCAAACTTGAATTGTTTGTAAGCTTGTATCCATTCTTCACCAGTCTCCCTTTTCATGCTCGGCGTCGACTACACCCTGAAAGTCCGAGATCGCGCCCTCAGGATCGTCTTCTTTTCGAGCTATGCTCATTTGATAAATGTCAGTACAAGGAAACCCCCACAGTCCTGCGCATTCACACCCTTCGCACTATAGTATCTGTTCTCGAGGTCGGCATCGGGCTCTTCGTCCTCGTCGTCCTCGTACTCAAAGTCGTAGTCCTGCAGACAAACGCATAAGAGTTGTCCTGACGCGTCTTTTGGAACTCGTGTGAGAACGTAATGGTGTCAAGAATACCTGTTCATCATCCTCAAGCATAAAGTCGTCGTCGCTCATATTTGTTCAGTTTTCTTACGGCCACTTTAAGAAAGGCAAAGGAAGGAGTGAAAGAGTAAAAGAAACAGAGAACTGGGTTTCAGTCACAAAGGCAGGCTCAGCAAGTGGTAAAGCGCAACTCTTTTTGTCAAAGAAAACCTCAATTCGGCCGACGTCGATCATATAACGAAGAGTCTTGAATAACAAGGTAGAAGCTACGACTGGAAAGCAAATGGCTTCCTATATTCTTCTCATGAGTCAGCATCACAGGACAACACGTTCGTAATGCCCACTGCAACGAATATAGCTGGGACTTCAGACACGAACAACGAAGATGCCCGCAGCACAAGCAGCACTCTCGTAAACGGCGAGCATTCGAGAAATGAAAATGAAAGTAATCGGGTTAACGACAATGGACAACAAATATCAACAAACGCTGCACGCCATGGCTTCGATATTTTAACTGAAGACGAAGAGACTATAAGCTTTCTGCATTACTCAGAAAAGCGTCATGATACAAACGCAAAGCCGAATCCATCGATAAGAAACGTTCCCTTAGAATGGGTAAGAATCCTCAAAGATTATACCTTTATGAATTAGCTTTATTCATCGACTCGCTCTAGCGCCTGCGTGAAAGGGTCAAGACTGTTTCAGGTTAGAGACATGGCAAAATGACTGTCAGTCCAATTATGGTATTGCTCACAAATCTGTAGGTCTTCTTCTCGTGTGTCTTAACATAGGAACAGATCCACCGGACATAGTCAAAACTAACCCATGTGCGAAACTGGAGTGTTGGATCGATCCATTTGTACTGGCGCCGCAAAAATCTCTTGATGCCATCGGAAAGAATCTCAGCGCACAGTATGAGAGCATTAATGTACGAACCAGATTCAAGACGTCCCTAGATCCATCAGTGGAGGAAACGAAAAAGCTATGCTGCCAGATGCGACGAAATGCTAAAGAAGAACGGATTTTATTTCATTACAATGGTCACGGTGTACCAAAGCCAACAGCGAGCGGCGAAATTTGGGTCTTTAATCGCAACTATACGCAGTATATACCAGTTTCTCTTTTCGATCTCCAATCATGGCTCGGTTCTCCAGTAATATTTGTATGGGATTGCTCGTCAGCAGGGAATATTGTCAATGCATTCAATCGATTTGCCGAACAACGTGACGCAGAAGCATTGGCAACCCAACAGCAACAAGCAGCTCTTCCGTCTTCAGCTTGGCGCGATTGTATACAACTCGCAGCATGCGGTCCAAATGAAACTTTACCGATGAACCCAGATTTACCA
Organism: Rhizomucor pusillus; assembly: GCF_041956525.1. Taxonomy (NCBI): domain Eukaryota; kingdom Fungi; phylum Mucoromycota; class Mucoromycetes; order Mucorales; family Lichtheimiaceae; genus Rhizomucor; species Rhizomucor pusillus. Next base: position 874,707 of record NW_027192143.1, on the reverse strand, counting down.
GCAGACGTTTTCACCGCTTGTCTCACGACTCCCATCGAGATGTCACTTCGATGGGTAGTCATGCGCAACCCACTATTGACGAGCAACATTACCATGGATATGGTGCTTAGGCTGCCTGGACGAACATCAGAGCGACGTACACCACTGGGAGAGCTCAACTGGATATTTACAGCAGTTACAGACACTATTGCATGGTGTGTTCTTCAAGATCAACCTGAACTATTTAAGAGACTATTTAGACAAGACTTGATGGTGGCATCCATGTTCAGAAACTTTTTACTTGCCGCACGGATAATGCGATCTTACCAATGCACACCCATGTCTACACCTAAGCTACCGGATACGCACGACCATCCAATGTGGCAGGCATGGGATCTCGCTGTGGATATGTGTCTGTTTCAATTACCGGCTTTGTTAGCGGCAGAAGAAGGCGGTCCTCCATATCAATACCAGTCGAGCACCTTTTTTGCAGAGCAGTTAACAGCCTTTGAAGTATGGCTAAGCGAGGGCGCCGTTAACAATCCAAAAATACCAGAGCAGCTGCCTATCGTTTTACAAGTTCTGCTCAGTCAAGTACACCGTCTTCGAGCATTGATTTTGCTAAGCAGATTTTTGGATCTTGGACCTTGGGCTGTCAATGCAGCTCTTTCTGTCGGCATCTTCCCTTACGTCTTGAAACTTTTACAGAGTCCTGCGGCAGAACTCAAACCTGTGCTTGTGTTTATATGGGCTCGGATCTTGGCTGTGGATCGATCATGTCAGAATGATCTTCTGAAGGATCATGGTTATGCGTACTTCATCAACATCCTAACACCAAACGATGCCATGTTGAGTATTCCGCATGTTTCAGAACATCGAGCAATGAGCGCGTTCATCCTATCTGTATTCTGTACCAACTTCAAGTTAGGCCAGCATGCATGTATACATGGTAACAACAACGTGATATCAGCTTGCTTAGCCCATGTCAAGGATCCGGACCCGCTTCTGCGGCAATTTGTATGTCTGTGCCTTGGACAAGTGTGGATGAACAATGCAGAGGCCAAGGCAATAGCGATAGCTGAGAACGGACACGAAAAATTATGCGCGATGTTAACAGACAGCATACCGGAAGTCCGTGCGTCTGCCATGTATGCTCTCGGCACATTCTTCAGTGATCCAAACAAGACGGAGCAAATTGTGAATATTGAGCATAACATTGCCATATCAGCATTGGTAGCCATGTCGGATGGATCACCCGTAGTCAGGAGAGAATTTGTTATCGCACTGTCTTATCTCGTTCATCAAGCTGGTCCTCAAAAGTTCATGGCGGCAGCAAACCAAACAATCGAGGAGGAGCAGAGCCAGCGATCCAGTTTCCCGGACGAACGCGGTGGTAAAATGGCAAGAAACCGCATGACAGAGTGGAGAATGTCATCTGTGGAAGGACATCCTTTCTCCTCCACGAGCTACGATAGTGTTTACGCTGTTATATGGAAGGCGTTGTTAAATCTGTCGGTCGACCCGCACCCCGATGTCGCCAAGACTGCATCTACCGTAGTCGACCATATTAATCTTATGCTGCTAAGCTCACCTACAATGGATGAATATGCCTCATCTTTTGTACGGGAATCCATACAGCAAAATGCAGCAGAACGCCAGGCATTCAATATGGACCGATCTCATTCTTTCCAGACTTACGATGAACGGGCAGCTGCAGCTGCGTCCGGAAATGCCCCCGGATCACTGCGAAGACCAACAAAACTAACACGTTCAGTATCATTTGCATCGACGCTTCGCACCTTTTACAACTTTGGCAATGCTTCTCTTAGCTCAGTGTCTACGGGCGACAATCAGAACGCTGCAGCTAATTCCATTCAAGAAAACAGCCGGGTAACTGGTTTGCCATACTATCATACTACGCAACGCCAACGCAATGCATCCCCGAAAAACAGCATGAAAACCGGAGACAAGTCAACTTCATCAAAAGGTGTGCTCCCACTTGTTTCAAAATTCTATGACTGGAGCTGTGAATATTTTACTGAGCCTCAGATGCGGGTAAGTATATCCAAAATCATAGAATGCTCGTTAGAGTGCCCCGTTTGCTAAACCTTTTGTAGGCTGCTGAGGCTGAAGAACCGGGTAGCGTCGTATATACCCAACGTAAATGGCGCAGGACACGAAATGAAAGGATATTAAAAGAATCTCAAACTACCAAGGGACCGGCAGGCACCGGTCGCTGGGACGAGCAGATTGTCTCCATCCATAACGAGACCGAAGCAACAAAACTTTTATTCCACCAATACGAACCTCATTTGGTCGCTGCGGATGCCTTCAATTACCTGGTGTAAGTACTTGAACTTGGGCGTAAATTGCAACGGTGCTAACTTACTCTCGTTTTATAGAGTTTGGGATTGGAAAGCAAATATGCCACTTAGTGTTATAGAAAACCATAACCCACAATACAGCCGGATTACGGACATGAAATTCATCAATGAAGAAGATGTAGCCTTGTTGCTCACGGCATCAGGTAATGTTCTCTTATTTTATTTAAAACGGCTTAGAACTATATGCACATGCTAAGTACCTACTGCAGATGATGGAGCTATCCGATTATACAAGAACTATGATGGATCGGATGGAGAGGACGCCGTCCTTGTCAGTGCTTGGAGAGCCATGAAAGACATGGAGAAGAGCAACATCCGACACAGCGGTCTAGTCTGCGACTGGCATCAAGGAAGAGGAACCCTATTTACTGGAGGCGATGCACGAGTTATCAAAGTGTGGGATGCGCACCAGGAAATGCCAATCATGGTAAAAGACTGCTTAGAGGAAGAATACATAAGCACATTCTGGATAGCTAATCATTTTGTCCACGTACGTAGGATATCGCCACTCAATCGACTGGATGTGTCACAAGTCTGACGAGCGATCAAGTTAGCGGCAACATCGTGATTGCCGGTTTCGGCGATGGTTTTATTGGTGTATATGATCGTCGTCACAAGCCATCCGCGGCGTAAGTGTCTATTGCTAGGGCGGCGCAACAGAGACCGATGAATATTGATCTGTTTATACTCTTATAGATTGGTACAACGATGGGAGGATCACAAAGCGTGGGTAACAGGTGTTCATCTGCAAAGGGATGGAAACCGCGAGCTTGTATCGGGCAGCTTCAGCGGTGATATCAAGATCTGGGACATCCGAGAACCAGCTCCCTTACATACCATTGAAGCTCACACACATGCCGATATGACAGCTATAGCAGTGCACGACCACAGTCCAGTAATAGCCAGGTTAGCTAGAATAAGCTTGTTTGAGGTGTCCTATGACTGTGTGTAACCGCATATTTTCTAGCGCCGGAGATGACCATGTTATCAAGATATGGAATGTCAATGGGTCACGACTTTCAACAATTCGGCCATCTTCTGGATTCTTGGGTCAAAAGAATGCATTTACGCGCTCACTGGCGTTCCATCCAAACTTGATGGTCATGGCAGCCAGCGGCGATGATGGCTATATCACGGTAAGAGCTTGCATGAATTTAATAGAGTTGCAGTTTACTAATCTATGCTTTCTGTCAGCTGTATCGTTCTAATTCAACTCCCTTGCATGTTTGAGGCATTCACTATCATACTTATGATACCTATACCAATCGATTAATACAATAAAGTCAGACGTGTTTATATATACGCTTTATTCTTATAGCCGGTTACGATCATCGATTCTAGTCTCATATAGGAACGATATCTTACGCCATTTTGCAACAAACAAGCACAATGGTCTGTGGTCGGAGAGAAATTTAATGTCAATTCTGCCGATGCCGAGCAATACACCTTATCTCTTCAATCCTTCAAACCCGGTTCGATAGTCCTGGTTCTTTTTTATCATTTTCCTTCTTCCTTTGACCGCGCGTTGAATTTATCACAGAATTTGCCATGATACTTTCAAAGATTATGCCGGATTTTGTGACCGACTCGGCAAATGTTTTGATGGAGGAAGCATGCGCTTTGCATGCATGTGCAGAAAGGCTATTGACAGCGTCCTCGGCAGCGCGGCGAGGTTACGAGCAAGCGATCGAGCTCATGCTACAAACTTTGCGGCAGAATGGCAAGATCATTGTGACAGGCGTGGGTAAATCAGGCAAAATAAGCGAAAAGATCGTTGCCACCATGCTCTCGACCGGAACACCTGCAACATTTCTTCACCCTGTCGAGGCAATGCACGGCGACTTGGGTGTAGTCGACGACAAGGATGTTGTGCTAGCGCTGTCATTCTCAGGCAACACAGAGGAGCTTATGCGAATTGTTCCTAGTCTGAATCACCGTGGTGTACCTATTATCGGTCTCGGTGGCAACGACAAGTCTCAGCTAGCAAAATGCAGCGCAGCATGGATTGACGGGTTTGTCGCACAGGAGGCATCTGATATTCCAGCGCCCACTAGCTCCACGACTCTTGCTTTGGCATTGGGCGATGCTATTGCACTGACGCTTGCAAAGTATCGTTCTTTTACAAGAAATGACTTTGCACTGAACCATCCAGGAGGGTCTCTGGGAAGACGTTTGCTCCTAAAAATCAAGGATTGTATGATACCGGCATCAAAAGTAGCAACGGTGACGGAATCGGCATCGCTGGATAGAGTTATATTGGAAATGACACGGCATCCAAAAGGCGGAGGAGTCATTGTACTGCGACAAGATAATACAACCGCAGCAGAAGCAGCCGACGTTGCAGGCCAACAACCTATCGATGGATTACTCACACCGCCCTCATCATCTGCATCATCCGAGCAAGGCTCAGCAAGCGCGATCGTCGTTAACGACGATGAAGAGAATTTATCCGGAAGAGTAGTGGGCGTAATTACGCACGAGAATATCCATCGCATCCTAAAAACCGCTGCGCGGGAGACGATTTTTGACATTACAGCTTCGAACATCATGACTCGGAATCCTGTTGTCTGCTCCGTTGAAGACCTTGCCACCGATGCTATGAACACAATGGTCCCCAAGGATAGCTCAAAAGACACTGAATTACCGTTACTTCCTGTCGTGGACGAGAATCGGATATGGCGCGGCGTTGTCACGCTCAAAGACCTACAAGAACTCTTTTGAAATGGCTATGTTATTTTCCCTTTGCCTGATAGTTATTGACTTCTCGTATTTATATACACAAGATTCGTTACGATTCCCCCCTCTCTCTCTCTCGTCTCCCTACAACCGTTTTGCATGACCTGTCCATTACATCCATAGAGTGCTTTTTGCTATTACCAGGATCTATGACTTTTGAAATACAATATTTCTATACCAATTGTAAACCATTTTGCTCCGCAATGGTATAAACGTTCGTGCATAAAGAAAATAATGCAAAGTTGTGTGACAACGCGTTTCAAATATGTGTCCAGCACAAGTTTATCACTTTATATAAATTGGACGTAGAGATATGTATATATACAAATCGGACAAAAGAGAGGAGACGTAGGAGTGCGTTTGGTGGTTGCCAAACCGAAAAACAAAAGAGAAAAGATTATGGTTGGCAGGCAATGTATGAATAATATCTAATAATTAGACGTATGAGGAATACAGTTATACGGCTTCACCTGCCTTGAGGCCAGGGATATTCTTTTGAGAGATTTCATGCTGAACTTTGTTCATGAGTTCAGCATCGCGAAGAGCAGAGGAGCCACCAAAGATTTCGTCCATTTCTTCGAGGGAACGGCCCTTGGTTTCGGGTACGAGGAACCAGACAAAGAAGAAGGAGATGAAACAGAAGCAAGCAAAGAAGATGTAGGTACCGTAGGTAATGTTGCCCAACATGGGAGGAGTAATCTGGGCAATAATGAAGTCTAAAGAACAAGAACAAATGTTTGGTGAGTGAACAATGATCATGATACTAGTTCGGCAGATTAGCAAAAACTTACTGCACATCCAGTTGGCAGAGGTGCTGATAGACATGGCCTTGGCACGCACACGAAGAGGAAAGATTTCTGATCCATAGACCCAACCAATGGGACCCCAGGAGTAGGCAAAGTTGGCAATGAAGATGTAGACAAAGGCAACGCAAACCCAGCCTTCAGCTGTGTGATTAGGCCAATCGTGCTGGAACAAGGCGACAATGATAGCGATAATGACCATGCAAACGGTCATAATGGCGGAAGCGGTCATAAGCATAGGCTTTCGGCCAAACTTGTCGAGGAAGAGGACGGTTGGGATGGTCATGACAAAGTTGATGATACCAACGACACCGGTTGCAAGAAGGGAAACTGTGGTGCCAGTGAGACCGACAGACTGGAAGATCTTGGGAGCATAGTAGATCAGAGCGTTGACACCGACGAACTGCTGGAAGAACATGATAGCACAAGCAAGGAAAAGACGAAGGAGCATTCCCTTGCGGAAGAGATCCACGTATCCCATGACGTTCATCATGACTTTGCCCTTGGTGCCTTGGTTGACGTATTGTGGGTACATGTCAGCTTGTACCTGACGTTCGAACTCGACGCTAGCCTTGATTTCACGCCATTCTTCCATAACAAGAGGATGGTCGATAGGTAAACGGCGCAACTTTCCAATGACCTTCAGAGCCTCATCTTCGCGATCGACACTCATGAGCCAACGAGGAGAGAAGGGGAAGAAGAGGATACCGAAACCAAGGACAAGACCGATAGCGATCTGCAAGCAGAAGGGAACACGCCATTGGGCTTCGTTGGGGATGTATTGGGTGCCAAAGTCGATCCAGAAAGAGATCAAGATACCCAAAGTGACAGCCAATTGCTGAAGAGAGACAAGGGAGCCACGGAATTCAGGAGGGGCAATTTCGGATTGATAGAGAGGAACAAGCATACTGAGGGCACCGACTGCCATACCGGTGACAAAACGGCCACCATAGAGATAGTTAATAGTTTGAGCGCCACCTTGCTGCAAAAATGCAAAAATGGTTAAACAGCGATCCAAAATAGAATTGCGCCAACAAGGAAAACTTACGATAGAGCTACCGAGAAGGAAGATGACACAGAAAAGCACAATAGAGTATTTACGGGAGATACGATCAGCAAAGTAACCGACGATCCATGAGCCAGCCCAAGCACCGAGTTCAAGAATGGAGACAACAAATCCGTTTTGGACATCATTCATGGGGAATTTTGCGGTAAAAGTCTGTATATCGACAAATTTTCCATAAATATCGCGCAAGTAACTTATGATTGTGCCTTTTTAATATATTTACCTCCATTTCCTGGATACCGGAGATGACACCTTGGTCGTAACCAAAGAGGAGACCACCAAGAGATGCAAACAGAGCAACGGCAAAAACATAGGGGTTCCTGATAAGATTGGTAAGGCCATTGACTGTTTCCCGTTGAACAAGGACCGGCCGATCTTCAAAGTGCTGTTGAGATGATTCGTGCTTTATACTCTCCATTTTTATATTATAGAAAGGTAAAGAAAAAAAGAAAAAGGAGGAGAAGAGTGTAAACAAGTGTGGTTCGCTCAAAAAGTTCTAGTCCTTTTTATATCTGTTCGGATGCAGCTGCGATGATGTGAGGAGGTGGGGGGACCGTTTAAGGCAACGCCACTCACCTTTCAGCTGGGTCCCTCCGTCATGAGCGGGGAGGAACCAGGTGGGGTTGTTCAAACCCAGCAATCGGACGACTTGCCTTTTACAGCTTCCCATCAAAAAGAATCGCCGGCTAAATCAAGTAAAACTGTTTTCCCGAAATTTTGTAGGACCTGAAATGTAGGAAGTTTTCGAAACAGGAACAGGGCAGGAAACCGTCTGTAAGCTACATATGCTGCTTACGTTACATGTTTAATGAACTGCTATGCTAAATACTACAAAGTACCGCAAATAGACGCAAATGGCGATGTGTTAAATCAATATTGTTTCAAGGTGCTGAAAACATTACTTAATCGTTGGTCCCAGTTCTGCAAGTTTCTATTGGAGGGACCCAGGATAATTCCAAAAAGGGACATTTTGAAAAACTAGAACCCTTCCGAGGAACAACGGGACCGGGCTGAATCAGGCGGGAACGGAAAGACGACCCTGAGCCGACATGACCAAAAATATCGTCATGGGTGAGCTAAGCTAGATATCTGAGAGCATCATACATGTATGAGTCAGATAAGAGAGGTTAAGCCAAGAAGTGTAACAAGTCAATAGCTTGGATGTGCGGGGGTGGGGTTTGCCCCACTCGGTAATGGAGATGTGGAGTGGCCGGATGATTTTTAAGGTTAAGCGCAAAATAGCATCCAATCTGTCCCCGCTCATTATCCGTACGACACTCAGACCAAGCGAAAGTGTAATCCTGGTGAATTACATCTATTACCACCGCTCGAGATGCCAGCGGATGGCTTTTGACGCCTACAATGTCTATCACCGCCGTTATATCCTTCTATATACAAATCATGACAAAAACAGGTATGAGTGTGTAACTGAAACCGGCGGGTGTTGCCAAGAGGAGAGACATAGATGTCCCAACCAATCAAAACTGAAACTGTGACGTAGGTGGGAAACTGGACATTGCTGCACCCGCAAACACTTTCCAACTCGTGAAGATGCAACTTAGCTCATGGAGCTTATTTAACGAGCTAAAACCAAGATAGGGTATGCTGATAAGTCTTGCTTGGGAAATCTGAAACAATCGCCAGGGCAGTAGTGCCGTCATTTGGGGTTTTTATCCTTCTCTCGGTTCGGTTGACCTGCAAAGTTAAGCTGGGAAAAAGGAAAATTTGGGAAATCGATCTGTACTCTCTCGTGGCAATTTGTGGACGATCCGTGCGACAGGAGTTCTATAAAGGCTTCACGGTGACAGATCGCGAGAAGGGAATTTGCTACATGTAGCTACTGCGAACACATACAAGTCTTGAAGGTATACGAGTCCTGAACCAAAGTTCACTTCCATTGAGTCTTTGTCAGCTGCAGCTGGGATAACCATGTGCTACCAAAAAAATTCTCGGATGCCTCGTGGTCATGTTCCTAAGCATCCCCCCATCTCCCCGTTCCGCCATCCCGCTACAGTATCAAGATGGATGCCTTTGAGAACGCAATATGCTCGTGAGTGCCACCCTGAGATCGTTCCTAGATATCCAATGACGACAATTCAGAACATAGGCGAGCGTACACATGGTACTTCGGGCATGACAAGGCACAACTTTTTAAAGCTGTTTATTGAGGAATTTCTAAGCGCATCAGCTTTGCTATGCATTTGCCATTGCATCTTAAGAACTGAACACTTTTGAAGAACAAGAGTTCTCGTATTCTCATAGAAGAACGTTATGAAGGTCAGATAGTATGGCAAACAAGCATCCTTCTGCTGCGCGGCAGAACAAATGGGCACTCGTCAACAAAAGCTAAAATGAAAAGGCTTTTGGAAAATGATGATCAGAATTCATTTACCTATCATTTCCATAAAGCTTTAGACCTCTTTATCAACGAGACCAACTTTATATGCTTCTCAGCCTGATATTGTATTTACGCATGTCCAGGCGAGGAGTCCAGTCAAGTCTTGATTACGTGGACTGCATCCACAAGCATTTGTACTCCAGACAGGCGCCAAATGGACTTTGTGCTTATCGTGGTCCAAACAGCCCGTACATATACGGTTATAAGCATAACGGTGGCGCCAAATCGTATCTCACAGCTTCCTATGTGTGGATAGTAAGCCGACTGAATTTGTATAGGAAGCACTTGTCCTTGAAATGGAAAATTTGACTCTACAGGACGATCTGGAGCGAAGACGGGGACAACCGCTAGCAGCATGAGAGGTATCTGGGCATGATATATAATGTTATCCTTAATAAACGAACTGTATACTGTGCTCTTTCCAGCAGTGTTCGAGAAGCAGTAGTATTAGTTTCGTTCATGTGCTAACATCGTCCTGGAAACTGCTTGGATGTAATTACATGCAAAGTTGCAAACCACTTTTGCATTCTCAGACTTCTATCTCAATCTGCTGTTGCATCTGCAGAACTTCTGATACGTGTATCCACTGACAACAATTTTCCTGGGAAAGCTCTATACTTAATTGTCCTCAGATCTTCTTACTGCATACATTTACCACCCAAAATGATGTCTATTGGCACCGCGTGATGCCTGGTCGCTTCATCTATACATTTCTTTGTGTCCACTTCAATGGCATGCAAGCCCAAATCAGAAACACTTCTTGTATCGCGAAAGGCCTGTTTTGGCAAGATATTGGCAATTCCTCCAAAAGGCATCCTAACTGTATATATACCCAGCAGGCATCTTCAAACCAGAATGACTCTCATATGCAGAAGCCACATATTGCAGCTTTCGTTTCACACGCGCATTGTTAGATGACTTTCAATCACACACATTACATCCACTGGTAGTTATGACTGGAAGCTATCACGGAAGACATGGTGTCTAAAGAATAAGTCTCACATGTATTCCCATTCTGATAGACCTTTCCATTGCTGGATAAACTGAGAACATATATTTCTCTTCTTGCAGAAACAAGAACTACAATGTTGTAAGGATATGTACGTGATTTCTTCGGTTCTTTCCTTTTGCTATATCATCATGAACCGTTGGTTGCGATATTAGGTGTAACAGGTCCGCCCCAAGCGGTGTAGACTGGACCAGCCATCGCTATCCGCCTTCCAATGACTCCTCGGTAGAAAGAAGTGAATATGCCGAAATGGTAATACCATTCCCAATCCAGTTTGAAGACTTTGGCGGTGAACTTAACCTCCCATGATAAGTTTATCAACTGCAAAATACAATCAGTATCCATCTGACAAATGAAGGATCAAATTGCCTCAGGTGAAACTAACCGATCATTTTGCAAAATGTCCCGGTATTTCGTCTCGACTAAAGCACATCGGCTGTTCCAAAGTTCTAAGCCAAGTAATCCGCACTCCGTCCACTGTCGCTAAAGCGTCCTTATCAGCAAAATCAACAAGCGCAATGCGTATCCATTCCTCTATACTTGCCTTGGCAGAGGAGCTCATCTGCGAACGAGCCAATACTTGTTTATGTAAATATCCGGCTCAGTAATGGAATGTCTTCTCGCCTCTCGTTGCGCGTTCAGAAGAGCTGGGAAGCTGCGTATGTGACATATATAATAAGCATCACCGATAGTGAAAAAAAAACAATAGATTTATCTTGCTTCTTTCGCTCAGAAAGACAGAAATTGATCCATGCAACAAGGCAGTGTCAATCTTCCAACCACGTCCCCCACCTAGGGTGGAGGAGGCTATTGTCAAGGCCCTGGGATGGCCCCCAAGCTGCGAAGATGACCCGGCTCCGTCTCTCGCCTTACAAGGTCCCACGGAAAGAGAAAGGTATTGTCAAGAAGGCACATGGCCTCCCCCAAGCCGGTCCATGGAGTGTGGATTGTAAAGAATGCTCTGGGGCACGACACGCTCATTTGCCCATCGTGATTGCGGAATTTCAAATGTCTACTACAGGTTTTTCAAAAATTGTTGGCGCATTAATCCACAATGTGGATTTGCACATTTATCAATCTATTTTATAACAAAGAATCCCAAGAAAATGGTTAGATCGGCAACGCAAAAGAGATCTTTTGCTTCATCGTACTCCAATAGATGGAACTATTTATTCACATTTGGGACATTTTGCTGACGGCATTGCTGACTGTATGGTATCCTAATACCTTTATGAAAGAAACACGTGACAACTTATCCAATCATAATGATATTAAAACAACAATACAAAAGTAACAACCATGTTTTAAAATCCTGAAAAGTCTAGAAAAGCCGGTACCATCTGACTACAGAGATGAGAATTATGTATGCAAATGTTCACGTTTTCAACCATACAACCTTATTGCATTACGAAGACCACCATACTTAATTGTTGTATGCATCGGTATCTCCTTGCAAAAGAAGAGACCTAGGCAAAGTATACAGCTGTTATTCATTGACGATAGGACGCATGACAAATGATAATTTCATACATATGATATCACGAGAAGAGAAGTGATAAATAGATTGGCATTCATATTTTCTTTCTGTGTTCCTTCATCCATGTAGTGAGCTAATTCTTCAAGTTCTCTACGGCGAGTACATGTGTATTTTTTGATGGTCACTGGAAACAATCATTATGACTTAACTGTTTCTGGCAGGCACCATGAAGTCTTATCTTTCTCATTCAATATTTGCAAGAACAGTTTCTACATGCTGAACAGGAAGCCTTTGTCTACGTAAGACTCAGGAAGAGAGTTTTGGCCTGAAACGACACCTTGCACCTTTGAGTCCTTTGCGCCCTTTGCATTATTGTTTAAACCTTTGAGTTCTTTGCATTATTTAAACCTTTGAGTTCTTTGCGCCCTTTGCGCCCTTTCCGTCCTTTGCGCCCTTTGCGTCCTTTGCGTCCTTTGAGTCCTTTGCATTATTCTTTGAACCTTTGCGTCCTTTGCATTATTGTTTAAACCTTTGAGTTCTTTGCATTATTTAAACCTTGAGTTCTTTGCGCCCTTTGCGCCCTTTGCGCCCTTTGCGTCCTTTCCGTATCATCTGCCGCACCCCTCACTGACCGCACCAACATCAACCATCCACGACGTTCCTACGATGATGCAGTGATCCACGCCTGTCATCATCGAAATGAGGAAACCAACAAAGATCAATACAAGACATTGTACATCGTTGACTCTTTGGATCTTCGACCTTTTTCAATTTTCAATGACAATGGACACGAAGAGAACGCGCTCGCACATGAACACGTTGTCAACCGAATCACATCCAATCATCCATCCATCGGCCCAATCGTGCCTACAAAACGTCGCTTTGAAGATGCATTCGACAACAACGGTTTGTGCATCAAGTGCATCCCAAACATGGTCACTAGCCTCGAGAATTTGTTTGCTGCCTCGCCATATTCCAAGATCCTCGTGCAACGCCATTATGTTCCACTCGCAGACGATGTTTGGGCATTACTGAACAAGGATTGGGAATTTTATCCTCAAGCGAAATATTTTTCAGCAATGGTCCTTGCCGGTGCGATCCTTGTCAATACAAGCAACAAACAGGCAGTCATGGTCAACACAGTTGAAATGTATGGCAGAACAAAAACCGTTGACCGGCACCGTGAAACATTTGGCAAACTTAAAACGGCACCCACACAACATCATTACCTCCTCCCATCAAAATCCCGCATCCTGACGTTTGGCCCACCTTGTATGAAAAGCGTGATGGGCAAAAGTTGGTTATTGGAACCCAAATTTCGAATGCATTGGTCACGTCAAGTATCCGCTTAGACGAAAAGCATGATCCGTCCGTTGGTGGCACGACTGTGCATTTCCAGCTCTCGACTATCAAAGATTCGTTGGCATGCAAAATTTTTCTCGACACGGAATCAATGAACGCCGGTTTAGCCATGATCAACGACCCTTCGGCAAGTAGCGTTTCTGACACCGTTATGCTTGTTCCCT
>NW_027192143.1:743470-858839 GCF_041956525.1 Rhizomucor pusillus | reverse complement strand
ATGCATTATCTCCTGGTTCATGAGCGACCTTACGCGAGTTCTACTTACGATACCATGCGCATACACGATTCCCGAACTTACAAGGCCGAAACAGAGCATGTGAAGAACTTGCGAATATTATAATAAACGCGGCAAAAAGTACAACCGCAAGAAGCGGACGAAACGCATCAGGAACCGGAAGAAGAGAAAAAAGTATCGAGAACAGCGCCGACGAAATACTGAGAAGTACGTGAAATGGGGATCTCGAAATATCCATGTAAATCAACCAAATGTTTCATCAGAATACCGTCGCAGCCAGAATCGGCTCTACGATCGACGCTAGTACATTTGCAACTACAAAGAGAAAAAAAATGGAAACCAGAAACAGTACCGCAGCGAAGCAAGGGCAAGATGCCGCTCGTGGTATTCGGCGACGGAATGACTGCGAATGTGGGACCCGAAAGAGTTTAGGTTTTTACGGCAAGCTTTGCAGTTCATCTTGGATTCTGAATATTATCGAAGTACTATTATTGAGGCTGCTTCTCTTTAGATGATTCGGTAAGTAAAAACGGATACAAGCCTGTAATACCTGGAATTTTTACTGATTGAGATCGGGTTGGCAACTGCGCTACATGGCAAATCTGAAGCAATATGGCAAGTTTTCTTAGATCGACAAGAATATTTATTAATTTTATTTCATAGGTTTAAATTTGCCTTGTTTGTGGTGCAATTTTATGCTCCAAACGACAACTGTTTTTAAAAATACAGTATTCTATTCAGGCTCCACCCTGCGCAAAAGAATGGACCAGATTTCGGCTTGTTACCCGATTCGGGCTAGCGTGACAAGTTTCGATGCGAGATATATGTATTTGCGCTGCATCAATGTCTCCTCCTCGACTGGATTACTCTTTCTCTTTCATAATCCACTTGTGATACCGTCGCTATGGATAAGAACGCCTTGATGAAAATGGGAGTCAAGAAACTCCTGCAGGATATTGACGAGCCAGCGCGTCACAACGCCGAACTAGAAGCTAATGGACGCCATCGTAAATGGTTCTGGAATCGCAAGCAAGATCCATACAGCGTGCTGCCTGAACATGAACGACGCATTCTGAAGAAGGTCAAAACTCGAGCTCATTTGCTCGACAAAGGGTTCAGTTGTTGCTGCTGTCAGATCGGGTTGGACCCCATTATTGGTACTGTTTATGCAACTTGCCTTTTTCTTTCACCCTGAAAGGTATAACTAATTGCATATCTATAGGGCTTATTCCTGTCGTGGGCGATTTCCTGGGTGTACTTTTAGCCTTGAACCTTGTGCAGACAGCCATGGTAGCCAATTTACCGCAGGCCATAGTCTCGCGCATGGTAGTGAACGTTGCAATTGACTTTTTGGTACGTTCTAGTAGTGCATAGTCTGAAACGATAATCCCGTGATATTCGTACTCACCTCCACACTTTGGTAACTAGATTGGACTCGTTCCCATTATTGGAGATCTAGCCGATTTTATGTATAAATGCAATACTCGAAACGCATTATTGCTGGAAAACTATCTCTTGAAACGTCAACGACAGCGCCAGGGTGAAGATGCCCCATTGTCAGCACTGCATACAACAAAAGGCGATCCAGCGCCGCACAACTTACGCCAACCTAAAAATCCCCAGCATCATCCTGCTCCATCCTCCTCGAAGGCTTCCACTCCTAAATCCAAAAATGCACCAACCCATCCTACCAACTAGAAAGTATGTCTAAAGTTATATTATAAGATGCTGCTAGATATACCCCATTTCATTCAAGAGCAGTACCCAATTGATTCTTTTTTTATAACTTGCTTGTGATAGTAGTATAACTTACAAATTGGTTTTTTAAAACAATATAATATACGGTACCATTCATTTTTTTACGTAAAAAGGGGAGTAACTTTGCAGTAAAGTGTGTGGTATATAAACTTAGGGGAATAATTCTTGAGCTTGATTAATTAAGTATTCAATAGCTGCGTTTTTGTAGCCCATATCATGCAACTCTCTTGTTCCTTCTCTGTCCCGCATCAGGGTAGGAGCGAACACCATAGCTAGATTTTTGGTTGTCATCAAGTTCTCATTGCATTGTAAGCGCACACTTATCAAGTAAAACAGAGGGTCAGGTTGTGTCTATCGATAGACATACTCAAATATCACATACCGGTCAAGATGTTGTATCAACATTTTCAATGTATCGTAGTTTGCCTGCGGTAATTTCGCTAAAACCGACTGGAACTCTTCCATTTTGGGTGCTCCCGGTGCCATTCCTGGACACAGTTAATTGTCATCAAAAAAGTACAGTACCGCTAAATGCTCACCTGAAGCTTCGACAAAGCTCGAGTATAGTTCATATGTAAGTAATGGGTTTGGTAGTTCTCGGAAGAAGTGTTTCAAAACACTTGTCACTGCGCAGATATCGTTGTACTTTTCCTCATCAGTAAGGTCGACAGGAGTACCATTCTCAAACGCTTGCTGGATAGTTCGCATCTGCGCAGCTCCACCTGACTTGCGATAAATTCCTTCGTAATCCATGCCTCGAACTTCCACTGCTTCGATGCATTTCTCGACAACCAAGGGTACCGTCCGTTCCTCCCGAGCAGCGACTTCAGAGAGGTCCATACCGAACATGATGTTGGAGCCTATACAACATCCAAAAAATGCCAGTCAGATCGTTTCTAATGGATTTTGGTGTCGTTGCAGTTCCCTCACCTGACGATCGACTAGGCTGGTCGTTCTCCATCCATGACAATAAATCAAACTGGCTGCCAGTGTTTCCAAAACAGCATTGTGGTACGTGGCTAAGGCATTTTGCGTGGGACGTTAATGCACATCCTAACAAAAGTTTTTACATTAGTCTGTGTGATCCAACGTCTCTAGAATCCAGTACTGCTATTCCTTCTTTACCTTGACATCGAAGTTCAGATCGACCCCATATTTTCTCTTGGCAAACGTCGCAGCGCACAGGTCTGAGGAACGACATTGCTTGGAAGGCATGTGAGCCGTGGTCTTTGATTTGCCGGCGTCCAGAATTAGGGTTTCCAGCCACAAAACTTTGTACACTCGGGCTGCCCAGTTCGTAAGGCGAGGCATTTTCTACAACCACACCTTTTTTGTTGCCTCCCCCGAGTATTCCAAACACGTTCGTCTTCTTTTTGATTTTGAAAACCTTAGGCGCTTGTGTTCCGTTAAAACTGTCGCGCGAAACAACTTTGGCGGTCGATTCAGATGACTTGCGCTGCATAAGTGTGCTATCACCAAGGAAACTCGTACCGGCCATCACAGCTGCAGCTTCACGTTCACGTTCTGTGACACGCCGTGACAAGTCGTTGTTCATATTGGTAAGCTCTGCGTTCTTGGCATTGAGCATGATCATCTCATGGATCACATCGTCACGTGTCTTTGTCAATTCGTCTGTCTCCTTTTTCAGAGAATCCCGCTCTGTTCTCAATGACTGAATTTCAACCGACAAGGCTTCTTTTGCGATGTTGAAATCAATTTCGTTCGACAATGTGTTGCGGTACTCTTTTAGCTTGCTGCATGCCTTCTCCAACTCGGCTCGGATTCGCGCTAAACGTTCAATATCCTCTTTGGCGTGCGCGACAAACTTTTCCGGAGCCATAATGTTAGCCTGCTGCAGCAAAGTAAGCTGCTGTCGTAATTGAGCAATTGTAAGATCTTGTTGCTGCCGCAGCGATGTCTCTTTTGCAAATTCTTGACGCGCTCGCGAGAATTCATCTAGTGCGCGTTTGCTGGCATCCTATTTTCTTCGTTCTTAACGTTTGCTTCATTGGTCCTACGCTTCAATGTTACCTTAATTTTTTGGTAATTGGCTTCAGTGTCCGCCAATTTGCGCCTGCACTTTTTAAGTTCCTGAGCCAATGTTACCGGATCTTGTTTCCGCAATTGCTCGTTGTCATCTGCATCTTGTTCTTCGTCCTGATCGGTGCGAGTCACACGCGGATTGATGTCATCCACCAAAGATGATTCCAGCAAATCGGATGCACGCTTGAAAACCGCTGCAGCGGGTTGATGCTTCTCATCGTTGCCATCGCCGATGGATACATCCAACGAAAGGTTGGCTCCAAGTGTCTTTGTGAGGTTCATCAACTCGGCCGAGTCATTCTCAAAAAATGAAAAGTTTACGGAAGGTAGCGCGAGCTCCAGAGTTGATGCGGATGTGTCGTCGTCTGGTATTACCGGTAAGCGTTTGTTTGCTGGTAAGCTGTCAGGCGAGGACAATGGAGGACTGAGTTGGCGCTGCTGTGGTACGATGGTTTCTGATCTGGAGTGAGAAAGTGACAGCCTTTTTGTGTTGTTGCTTGTTGATGACGGGGAGGAGACATCGATGGAGCTGCTGCGAGACCGTATAGGTGTCGGTGGGTCGTACTCGCTCCGCGTCGGGCTCTTTGCCTGCTCATTCTGCAAGTAATTTGTAACCATTTGTGGATCAAATAAACGGCTCGAATAGCGATTTGACATGTACGGCTTGTCGGTGACCGCAACGGGCCGCAATTGGTTATTTTTCTTTGGCGACGGAGATGATGAGTTCTATCGAGAAGAATGACGCGTAGAAATGAGAATAAATAAAGTATCGATATTAGTTTATATTTCATTTGTTCAAGATATTACATACCAACGTAGGAATTGATGGAAGGCTTTTGGTGGCGGCATTTAGAGTGTATTGCTTTTGTTTTCTGCGTTCCCTCTCCTCTCGTCGTCGTTGCTTCTCCAGTCTTCGTTTCTCGTGACATGGTGCGCAATAAAGTCCCTGCAGGATTCTAGCTTAGCTACCAATTGCATTTTTTCCGGGAATTTTAAATTGCACGGATTTACCTTGCTGGTTGTAAACACCAAATCACCAATTCTATTTTTGCAGAAAACGCAGTGAAAGCATGAAGCATGGTATGCTTCGTCGCCTAATTACAGTAATATATTTTCAACATGAGTTCTCGGGGAGAAAAACAATGCCCTTTATTGCAAGGATATGCTCACCAGTCATGATGGCTTCGTCTCTGATTAACTGTTTGCAAAGTGCACAGGTATACGAGCAAGCTTCACAAACGGGTCGGCCGTCTGTCAGGATCAACAGATTGGACTCACAGTCTGCCGGCTTGCCGCATTTTGCGCATCTGAAACTATGTATACACATCGCCGTTCCTGAAATTAATAAACTGGGATGTAGCATAGCACGCTGCAGATAGCCTGCGCTTACCATTCGAAATGGAAAAGCGCATCACCAAAGGCAATGACGGAACCTTCGCCGATATCGCCATCACATTCACGGCAAAGCGGTCCTGGCCCCAGATCATCCTCTAGCAAAGATACCGTCGACAACATCGGGAACAGAAGGGGGAGAAGGAGAAATATACAAAGGGAAGAAACAAGAAGGAACGTTGCAACAGCAGACTACTGCTGGTTATACGCTTGTGGTACATCACCACATTGAAGAATCACATTGTGCAACCTTGTTGTCTGGACTCTCTGGCTTTTTCAGGACACGCCCAATTTCCTCTGTGCCCCGTGCTCACAAGCGTGGAAACGGCAGACGTTTACCAATCGAATGCAGTTGCTACAGTCCAGGCAATAGGCAACAGTGTGAAGTTTCAATGAGTGATGCTTCCAAGATTTAAATGGATAACAAAAAAGTCTTTTTATGCTAGTGACTATCCTCGATTTGAGATAAATGTCCATTGGCTGTTGCTATGATCTCCTCTGGATGTACTGATGATGATAATGCAAAGTGAAGATGGTCCGGAAAGATGGATCATCGCCGCTAATAACGAGCAATGTGCGTCTCATTGAAGTTGCAAAAAGCTTGCTAATCAGATAAAACGTAATCCATCTAATTTGCCTTGTTGCTCGTCGATGCTGCATCGGCTCGCCACAGCTTTCGATGTTTGATAAACAGTCTTGTCTTTTGGTATTTTTACCATCTATCTGTCGAGATCTACGCGCGCTCGCTCCATCTTACAGTACTTGGCTTTACATATTTCCTTTTTTTTCCTTTGCAATTGCTAGCCAACCTGTGGCAGAAGATCATTTCTATATAGTTACTACGTGGCCTACATCTAATCACCTCAGGTACATATATGTTATATGTATATAACATGCATGGAATTTCATAGAGCGGTTATTTCATAACTGCTTGTTGACAAGATAGCGCACACTTCAGCACAGCATTGAGAGATCGATCTAACAGTACCTTGCAGGACTATTCACCAGCCTGCATGGAGAAGCACGTGTAACTGACGCTTTCGATGTTTGGCTTTGATAAGTTTTTGCATTGACTGCATATTCCAATATGGATGTCAGAATGGCTCCTTTGACTTCAACAGCTAAGATCAAATCCATCCTCTCATATTATGTGCCAGCCGTATTGCTCCTCTGTTTAGACAACAGAATACACTTCCTAGATTTTCCAAGATGCATAGTATCATATGTGTTGAACTCTGGACACTGACCTGAGATTCTTGCGCTGCGACCAATTTTTCCATTTGCATACATAGTCTCAATAGGGGCCATTCTGGGGATGGGAAGCGGAGAAAGAGATGGATGAGAATAAGGAGATCTACAAATGTGTGTGCTTGGACCGTATAAATGGGAGGTCAACAAAAGGTTCGCCAGCTGCGCTCTAAAGTTTCATTCTTTGCTCCCCCCTTCACACTCGTTTCAATGTTCTATTTTCTCACTAGTTTCCTTTCCGTCATTTTCGTCGCGTCAACAGTATCCGCGTCGGACTGCCACTGCAAAGATATTCCACCCGTCTTTACAGCTGATTGCTGCTTAGGTTCTGGAGGCGACCTCAGGATTGACAACGGAGCAGTCCACTGCGTATTCAACGACTACAGCACTTTTGGTGGTTTCAACAGATGCTGCGACTCATACTGGGGTATTGCACGATGCGTTCTTTCTCCACGTCCCGAACTTGATGAATTTATGCAGCGCCTAGAAAATGAGCAGTCCTCGACGAATGAAGATACCCAGCACCCGGCCGAGCAGTTACCGCCGCCGATACCTTTGCCGCAAAAGCAACAACAGCAGCCGGAGGAGGACGGGGACGAGGAGAAGGCTGAAGGAGAGCATGAGCAGCAGCAGCAGCAGCAGCAAGTACAACAATCTCCACCGTCGTCACCACCACCGTCGCCGGAGTTGCAACAGCAGCAGCAGCGTCCTCAGGTGCCGCCACCTATTCCAAATGCACTACCACCAGTGCGGAAATGAGAGTCCATATAAGCATAACAATCCTTGTAAAAAGCAAAATATTCTTGTTTCTTATTTGTCATGAACAAATATCGGTAATACATTTGTAATCGTTGATTTTCCCGTTCGTAACCATAGTTACTTCCGTTAGAGACGTTTCAAGATAGTATACTTATTGACTAACTGCAAGAGGATAGTCTTGTGTGAAATTGATAAAGATATGACTTACATGCATGTTTGTGAATGCCAGCCATGGTGATAAAAAAGGTTAAATTGAGAATGGACAGTTAGCCCATGTCCAATGCCTTTGCTGTTGGTCAAGCTCTTGGGATTGACAAAGATCATCAGCTTGTCTTAATGCATGGTGAGTAACACAAGATGCCACGAAAAATCAACAAACCTTAGTACTCTGTTTTCAGAAAGAAGTGAACTGTGAGTACGTACTTGCTCTGTAAAATAATATATACACATTCGCAAAAGAAATGAATGTCTTTGGTGATCTACATAAATCAAGACGAGATGAGATCTCTTAAACTGATATGAGTAATAAGCTTCGAGTACTTCAAATACTGTAAAGCCGTTAAGGAACTATCTTCTTGCGAAATACGCACAGGGAAGAATGGGACATCGATGTTTATTGGGGAGAGAGAGAGTGAGAGAGTGTATGTGTCTATTACCTCCAAGAGAATCGTAATAAACATACAGTACAGTAAATCGTGACGATGGGTGAGTACGAGGCAATGTTTATGGCCAATAACCCTCGGTATACGTTTTCAAGTCTACGTGTATATGAAGAAGCCGCCGGTTGCATGCAGTTTATGTGAAGCACAATAGTCATAGATCAATGTAAAGTAGAATATCGAGAATATCTACCAGTCAAGATCGGCCTCATAATTTTTCACTTCAGATATGATCAACCCAATTTCTAAAAATTGGAAATGACACATACTACGCGTACTAATTGTGATGCTCTATGTCAACTCATTGTAAGGTGATCGTGTCTTGATTACTAAACATTGCGATAGTCGGAGTCGCAGATAAATACCTGCGTCATGTTACCCTTGCATTTCTTTTCCTCGTTTTTCACGGTTCACAGCATCCATCATAATGGAGTACGTCAAGTTTGGAAAGACTGGTATGAAGGTAAAGCGCATGGTATATCGGTCAATTACTCCATGCTGAGAAGGAAATTATTGCAGGTATCGAGAATATCTCTTGGTTGCATGTCTTACGGTTCATCAAAGTGGCAAAGCTGGGTCAAGGACGAAGAGGAATCGCTTGAGCTTATCGGCAAGGCTTACGAGGCTGGTATAAACTTCTTCGATACAGCCGAGTCATACTCGAATGGTGAAAGCGAGCGTATTCTCGGCTTGGCTATCAAAAAGTTTAACATGAAGCGAGAGCGCATCGTTGTGGCAACAAAAGTTTATTTCCCTGTCAACGAAGATGTTTCAGTTAACAACCTTGGTATGCGCCCGAACGAACCACACCTTGTTAACTGCCTCGGGTTGTCACGGAAGCATATCTTCGACGCTGTCGAGGGATCATTGAAACGACTGGGATTGGATTACATTGATCTATACCAGATCCACAGATTTGACCCTGTAAGTAATCCTGGGATAAAGAAACGATAAATATAGATTCACTGATACACGTTATTTGCATATAGGATACTCCTTTGGAAGAAACCATGGAAGCTCTTAACGACTTGGTCAGACTTGGCAAAGTCCGCTATATCGGAGCCAGTTCTGGTTATGCATGGCAGTTCCAAAAGGCCAACAGTATTGCCGAGAAGAATGGCTGGGCGCAGTTTGTCAGCATGCAGAACCTCTACAATTTGATTTATCGCGAGGAAGAGCGTGAGATGATGCCATATTGCCAAGATCAAGGAATTGCAGTTATTCCGTAAGTAGAAACTCAGATAATATTGTGCAGTGCCAGCATCTTCACTTGGACATTATGAAATAACAAATCGAACCTTTTTAGATGGTCGCCTTTAGCACGCGGTATGCTCACAGGTAAAAACCGACAGACGGCTCGTACGGAGACCGACCGTGGCCAGAAGCTCTTTTTCCAAAACTCTGTCACGCAAAACAACGAGGAAATCATTGATCGAGTATGCAAGGTCGCGGAGAGCAAGGGAGTCGCACCCAGTCATGTAAGTTTACCCGAAAATGCAAGCTCGCCACGTGACCCAGCCTTGCTGATTGATAAAATTACAGGTTGCGTTAGCTTGGGTTTTATCAAAACCGTTTGTTACCTCACCGATTCTGGGAATCGGAAAACTGGAACACCTGGAAGATGCAATCGCCGGTATGAAGCTTAAGCTGACTCCTGAGGAAATCAAATACTTGGAAGAGGCATATATTCCTAGAGAAGTTATTCCAATGTAAATTTGTACCACCAAGAAGAAAGAGAAGAAAAGAAGAAAAGGAGAATTGTCAAACAAACGAGATTAAACTTACAAAGTGTTCATGCTCTAAACAGTTTATGCAATATTCCTCACGTCAGCTGACAAGAAGCATAAGGCCGATCATCCATTCAGGCCTTCATGTTCTATTGGAGTGACTTTTAACACCTAAGGATAAGCTTCAAATATTTAGCTACTAAATGCGCTCATAAGGTTCAGATGTACGCCCAGTAAGCTGCAAACATAGCCTGCGTCTATTTTATGAGCATCATATATTATAGAGACAAGAATGTTTACGTTATTCCAAACGTTCAAGATTACTGAACCGGTAGGTCGAAAAGGCCGCGAACAGACATTCAACCGATGCTGCAAGTCTCCGCATATAAACACAGAATGCATCTTGTACAAGACTCAAGTTTGTGATTTAGCTTAGCTGCCAAATGTAAAACTTTATTCGACCTTACAGAAACTGGGCGAACATGCTTGCTTTGGTCCTCTTGGTCTAGTCTTTCGGAACAGATGATATTATGGGAATGATAAGGAACGAAACTATACGGTATGAACCTTCCTTGGTGCTGATTTTTGGATATAATCGTCACTATGAAGGTATGCTACTTGCATAATATCGCATACATATCCGTGAATGCTTTGAGTTCAGATGCATAAAAACACTTGCCATATTTTCTGCTCAATGTTTCACAGTAAAAGAAAGAGAGGGTTGACTCAAAACATTTGTGCTGCCAAGACCTTCAGAACAATGAAAAAGAGAGTCCTTGGTAGAAAGTAGAAAATGAAAAGACATGTGCAAGCTATCTATCCTGTTCATTGAACAAACTCTTTGTTTCCCTGCGTGGTGGTCAATAACACGTTGCTCGTCCGTGTGCTCAGAATAACTGAGACAGTTCATTTTTCTTTCCGCTTTTCGCTCCTTTCTTTTCCGCAAGCACCCCCAAAAAGCGCTTATGCTAATATGGGGAATCACGATGAGGATGATCAGCAGCCTGTGTCCTTTCAGGAATTGAAGAAAAAGTGGGCCCAGCAGGAAGCAAATGCGAGGCTACAACAGCAACAGGAACCCGTGCTTCTCGGCACGTCTCCGAAAACGGCGCCCAGGGCTCCATCGCTCCAGTCTTCGCAGCCAGCGACGAGCATTCCGAATGGAACGGCAGATAGAGACAAAGGACTGGAAGCCAAGCAGCCGGCTGCACCGCCAGTTCCACCGAAACCGCCGTCAGTGGCTACCAAGCCTACTTTAAAAAGCCTACCAGAACCCACTGACGACACCGCTGCCTCGGAACCGAAAAAGGTGTCCTTACTCACCCAGCAGTTTGAGCGGCAAAAGCTATCTACGTCTCCTCCACCCCCACCACCTCCATCTCATTCTCTGCAGCAAACGCACGGGGATATTTCCGAGCATAAAGAGGACGTCGACCCTTTCTGCGACGAGGAAGTAGTCACTGGCTCTGTTAGTGAAATGGATAGCAGTGATGACTCAGACAGTAGCAGCGGCGCTGAGAGTGACGAGGAGGAAGCTGCAGAAGAATCAATTCATTACCCGGGATCATATGCAGCAACAAATTCTGATACGATGTTAGCAACCAGCACTGCAACCAGCAACAAACGAAACCCGCCTCCTCCTCCACCTCCTAGCAAAAAGTATCACAGCGCAATGCGTGCTCCCACGGACGCAAGATCAGCAACAATGCCTGTTGCTGGCGACGTTGCGATACCAACAGCATCAAACGACACGAGCCCATTTTCTCCACCAACTTTGCCTCCACGTCCCGCCTTGTACAAAACTCCTCCCGAGGGAATGCCTGCTCTACCTCCTCGACCTTCGCCCTCCACGATAGCAAGGTCACATACAATATCTACGCATCATCACCACTACGACTCGCCTGCATCCTCATCACTCCATAGTTCTGCTGATGACTGGGAAGAGCAAGATCGCCTTCGCTGCTCACAGACACTTAGACATCCATCCTCCAAGTTACCACCATCGCTTGCAAACATGCAAGTAATATATCCAGATTACGCCCACGCATCCAGAAGACCACCGTACGCGGATACCCATCAACAACCGCTAGCATCAGGCCATCGAGGTACCATCCACGCAGCTGCCGTTTCTGGTCCATGTGTAGCAACTGGAGCGCACGAGGTTCGTATTTGGGATATTCGTGCGAATCATTGTCGATTTTCGATCGAGTCCTCTGGACCCAACGAATCGGCCGACAAAGTGAGATCAGTTGCATTTTCGCCAGTAACGAATCCTGCGCAAGAAGGAATGTATCTGTGGGTGGGCTCTAAAACCGGCGAACTGATGGTTTTGGATACCACCTCGGGTCGAATTATTGGACGTCCAGTGACGGCTCACAATCAACCTGTTGTATTTATTCTACGATACAAAAACCTGGAATTATGGTCAATTGACGAAAGCGGTATACTCAATGTGTGGTCAGTTATGGAAGCCGATTATGAACGTGAATATTCCATCGAGCAACTCCAACCGAGGACGCATCGAGTAACCACTAAGGCGACGTCGGCACTCATAGTCGGGTCAGACTTATGGTTATCTTCCGGGAGGACAATTGAAGTATATCCAATCACTCCAAATGCAGTCGAGGATGTCGGGTCACGAACGCGAATTCCAAAGGACTATGGTAACATAACGCAGCTGGCAACAATTCCGTGCCATCCTGGCAAAGTCTACGCTTCACATGACAATGGAAAAGTGAGTGTCTGGGACGCACGTACATTGGAGCGTCTCGATCTCGTTACAGTGTCTATATATGGTATTTCTTCCATGGTTAGCGTCGGCGATCGATACCTTTGGATGGGATACAATACTGGCATGATCTATGTCTACGACACAAAGCCGGACCGTTGGGTTGTCCTCAAAATTTGGGAGGCACACAGGAGCGCTGTGCAAACCTTACTTGTTGATGAACTCGGGCTAGCATTGGGTGATAAGACGCTTCAAGTCATGAGTATCGATACACACGGATATCTACAATTTTGGGATGGATTGTTGGCAGAGCACTGGGAAGGTAATTGTTGTGCTGACTTTTTGGATTTCAAGTTGGAGATCCTGATTCCTGCTATAGATGAACAAATGAAGCTATTGCAACGAGATTACTGCGAATATCGTGATGCGCGTGTCATGATATGCTCTTGGAATATTGACGCCCGAAAGCCGGACATGTTCTCTCCAAGCGATAATGAAAAGATACGCGAATGGTTAGGTGGCATGGACGATCCAGACATTATTGTTGTTGGCATCCAAGAGATTGTAGATTTGGAGTCCAAAAAGCAGACAGCAAGTAAGTTACGGTAAATCTTTACACCATTGCACCATTTATCTAAATGCAATCGATAGAATCGTTGTTTGCCTCGCGCAGAAAAGTGGAAACTCTGCAAGAAGCAGACGAGGTCCTGACACACCGATATTCCTTGTGGCATGATTATTTGACTCAAGTCATTTTCGAAAACTACGGCTACCAGAGCTACAGAGTCATCAAGACAGATCAGCTCGTAGGCATGTTCAGCTGCGTCTTTGTTCGCTCGAGCGAGCTGAGACGTATCGCGCATATTGACTCTTACACTGTCAAGACCGGTCTCAAAGTTATGAACAAGAGTTTGCATGGCAACAAGGGCGGTGTTGCTATAAGGTTTCAGATGGATGACTCTTCTCTTTGCTTTGTGAACTGCCACTTGGCTGCTGGACAATCCCATGTCCAGCAACGCAACGCTGACGCTGAAGGTGTGCTCAAGTCTGCCTCTTTTAACTACACCGACAGTTATCCCGAAACATTCGTAAACGGTGGCGACGGTACCATGATTCTGGATCACGAACATTGTTTCTTGTCTGGCGATTTGAATTATCGTATCAATATGCCTCGCGAGAAAGTTCTGCAACTGCTGGCCAGTGCCGACGAGCTCGCCGCGTACCAAGCATTGCAGAAAGAAGATCAATTGCTGAAACAACGAGTTTTCAACCCACTGTTCAAATTGATGTTATTTGAAGAATCTCCAATTCGCTTCCAGCCTACATACAAGTATGACCGGAATACACAGTTCTACGATAGCTCGGAGAAGAAACGTGTGCCCGCGTGGTGCGATCGTGTATTATATCGATCGTCGCATGCAAGCAATTTATTCTACAGACGGCACGAAGTGTTGGCATCGGATCACAGACCAATCAGTGCTGGCTTTATCATAAAGACGAAGACGATACACCCAGGTGAACGAGAACGTGCACTTGCAACCATCAAAGATAAATGGAATATCAAATTCGAGCGCCTCGTGGCTGACAAGAAAGCAGAATACATTGCGGATTATGGCTTGTGCTCCTTGGAGGATGCACACCGTCACTTGGCTGCGACCGGATACAATCTTGCCCAGGCGCTTGACGGATTATTGGCAGTAGCTGCCGGATAAATATACATGAAATTCTTTATTAAATGCATACCGACAAACTACTATTACTACGACTAGCATCATTTAAACGCCAGACACCTTTCTACCCTGTACATAGACTTGTGACAGATTTTGTTCGTTACCATTAAACAAGAATTTTTCGAGAAGCTGAGATTCTGTTTCTTTTCCGAACACATCCACAGGGTCATTTCCAACATCCACCACGAGTGCATCGAATGCCTTGCCAACTACAAAGTTGCCAATCGTATCCTGGAGACCCAATACCTGGGCACCGCCCAAAGTAGCGAGGAATAAGAGTTCGATTGGTGTCAGGGGCGAGTATGGCTTATGCAAATGATCTCGATGCATGATCATGTTTGTCTTGGACGCAAAGAAAGATGTACGGATAGCATCGAGGATGGAAGGTGCGAAGCCGCCAGCGACATCTGTGCCCAAACCGACCTTGATCCCCTTGTTTAAGAATCGACGCACGTCGCACATACCGCTGTGCAGAGAAAAGTTGGAATTTGCACAGTGAGATACACCTGTTTGTCTGGCTACCAACAGGTCAACTTCTTCCTCTTTCATGTGCACGCAGTGTGCCATGTATGATTTGCTGCCCAGGAGGCCGTGGTCATCGTAAATGCCAGTGTAGTGTTTGCTGGCTGGGAATAGGGAGCACGTGAACTCGATCTCGTTAGGGTTCTCGCACAAGTGAGTCTGCACGGGGATATCATATTTTTTGGCTAGTTTGCCGAGACCCTGCATAAGCTGCGAAGAGCATGTGATCGCAAACCGTGGAGTGATGACAGGTGTCAAGAGTGGGTTCGATTTTCCCTGGACATACTGGATGAAGGCTTCGGTCTCTTGCAGACTAGTGCTCGTCTTTTCAATGTAATAGTCTGGGCTGTTCTGATCCATGTTAACTTTTCCAATATATGCTCGCTGACCCTTCTCCTCCAGAATGTCCGTTAAGGCTTTGCATGACTCCAAATGGATTGTCGCAAACCAGCTGCAAGTTGTCGTACCGTTTCGGAGAAACCGTGATACAACTTTGGTGTATGCTTCTTTGGCATAGTCAACTGATTTGAACCTAGATTCAACGGGGAATGTATAAGTGTTGAGCCAGTCCAGCAACTGCAAGTCCATTCCTGATCCAGAAAATACATATTGAGGAGCATGCTGTTTCGTTGGAGCTTGTCAGTATTGGTATATTTCCCACGGCCTAATGATCTCTGCAAAAGTAAAAAAAAAAAAAAATTACCGCATGCGTATCAACAAATCCAGGAAGCAGGAATTGGTACCGAGAAAGTCGATGTACTGTGCAGTTTGTTAAGTTGAGCTTTTGCAGAAGAGCGTCTACATCGTACACATTGCGCTCAATGCGAGCAATGACACCTTTGCCCTGATCGACAATGACCGCTGTGTTGGTCATGATATCTAGTTCAGTCAGGGACAGGCAATGTATAACAGTGCCGTGGAAAACAAGAGTGGACGCCATGGTGCAGAAAGAGAAAGAGAGGAAAGAGAGTGTGAAAAGCTATAAATTATAAGATAAGAATAGTTTTAAAATACTGCTTTTAAGCGTCACGAAACAAATCAAAAATACCTGATATCGGCTGTATATTCGCAGTTATCTCGGAAAAAAAGAACTCCGTCTTAATTCACATGCAATGGGGATAAAACATTCATCCTTTCTAAATTGGAAACAATGCAGGTTCTGTGACATTTTGCATCAGGTCTGACGTCTATACATATAGTGCATGTATATATTTGAAGACGCGGATTATCCCCAAGAAGATTGATGGATTGATTGGAAGCATGTCGGCGAGGTATTCCATTTATTTATGATAAACGCATAAACAGATGGATCAGATAAGCAATGAAAAATAAACGTAATTCATATTGACAATGGAGTCTAGCATAATGCTACAAAGACGCTAGACCCTTGGGATGTAAGGGACAAAACTTTGGTTTATAAAATCTGGTCCAACTGATCCACTATAGATTATTTTCAAAAGTTGAATGATGTAGAATTAGGATATTAGTATATGCAGAATTAAGATTGGTGTGAGATGCCCAAGATTGGATACACATTCACTGATGAGATGCCTATGAACAGGTAGTGATGTATGCCTACATCTCAGACGGAGAATACCTTCCGGGACTTATGGAGCGACGCATACAGCGTTACCTTGTGGAATATGCTCTAGTCTCTCTCGAGATTTACCATAGAAGGTAACTGTCGCCATCCAGAGAAGCATTGAATTGGGGTAGCCGTGCTCGAAATTTGTTCTAACTGTCGAGATCTAAAAGCCTTCTATGTTTTCGAACCAGCAACCGTAAATTTGTAAAGTGAAATGCTCCATGTCATATAATATATGCTCATTTCATATGTTAACAGCATGGTGTTTAAGAGTCTTCGATGTATTTCCACCTGGTTACTGGAATTATATCCGGTAGAAAAATTATGCTTCTTGTTCTTTATGATCATTGTTTGAAAGGAAGGAGAGAAGGAAGAAAGGGAAATCACAAATTTACATATTGAAAGCTTGAACAAATGATGGTCCTACTGTACAAAATGGTAGATGGTAATCTACAGAGTTTGTGTGTGATGAATGTTTGCTTGCTCCTTTGCAAATAGAGTCGGATTTCCGCCATCTGATACGGCGGTTATTCGTCTCGTTTGCTTTTACCCCTTTTGAACGGAGGTTCATTCCAGTTATCAACATGCATATTGTTCAATGGACGACCCATGAATGTGGTATCTACCGGATTGTGTCGGCGTTTGAGGGAATCACCAACGTTTTCGTGCTCGTAAACACCGTTTCCCCACGACGGAATACCCGATCGAGATAGCGCGGCATCAGGCGACGCTGTGAACGTAAACTGCGTGTCCGGGTCGATCTGAAAAGGATTGAACGCTGGCTTAATAGCAGCTTGCTGATTCGTGAAAGATGCCATTCCAGCTGGTGTTGCTTGCGATGCTGTTGTTGCTTCCGCAGCAGAATCTACCGTGTTCTGAGTAGGCTGTTGAGTAGCGAATCCTTGTTGACCCATTTTATGCCCATGTTGTTCGTGCTCTTCTTGACGCCGCGTAGCATCGTTTTGGGCAGCTGTTGCCTCGTCAGCGGGCTGTCCAAACTCTGACATGAGCTGCGCGTTTCTTTGCCGTGCAAATTCTAAGAGATCTTCTGCAGGAAGATAGGTCCTGCTGGCCTGCTGCTCAATTCCACCATTTGTACGTTGCAACATCGCTGCGTTCGGATGCGAAGTGATGAATTCATACAGATCTTGCAGTGCTTGTTGATATCCGGCTGCGTATGCCTTTCGATTTTGTGCCAAGGCATCTTTGTACAGAGTTGTCACCCTGACAGCGGCTGCCTTGAACGAGTCCATTAACGCATGTTCAGTAGACTCGTACGAATCTAGAATGATCCGGTCTTGGGAGTGTGAATGATCCATGGAAGACCTGAGTTGCTTGTGGAGCGCCAGTCCCTCCACTTTCTTTTCTCCAGTCCGATATGGCAACTCGAGCCACCAGACTCCAAAGTTTACAACACAGGCGCGTTAGGCTTGGACAGGCTCGCCTGAATCAATGTCAATATAGTGTCCGTAGACTACACAGTTCAGCCAAAGCATACAATGTGGAGAAACCTGCGCCAAAACCCCAACAGGGAATGGGAGGAATCTTTGAACCATTTCTTGATCCAACTCGACCTGAGCTGTGAGTAAAGCTGAACGGCTGCCAGTCCCCAAACTTTGCCCAGAACGTGCATTCTTATTTTCAAATATCTAGCAATGTTGCAAAACAGACTTCGCTTCTTGATCGCCTCGACCGCATAAAGGTACAAGGTAAAATTCTGGCAACCAATGCATTAATTACACGAGCACCATTTCCCGCCGCTGACGAGATACATGGTCAGATATTCTTCCACCCGACCAAGATCTCCAAGCAGCCGTGGATGCTGGTCATATATCTTTGCCAGTGGCTGAACAAAAGAAACTTGTCAAAGCATCGTTGCAAGAGATACAACAAAACCAGGACCTGTCAAACCTGAGCACGCAAAAAATCCTGGAATGTAAAGTGTTTTGCCAGAAGCGTGTGAAGCGACGGGCGTTAACGATGAATAGTAACAGGAAACCGAACGACGGGTCTCGCCGCACTTGGAAATATCGTACTTCGCTCACCAGACGGCGCCGCTGCAGCTTTACATTTATACAAGGCGGCCATGGATGGTGGCGACGATCAAGGAGCATTTAGTTTTGCAAACATGATTTTCCGTGGATACAGGGGCATTCCAAAGAATGAAGAATTAGGTGTTTCGATCATGTCGAAGCTTGCACAAAAGGGCCATCCTTATGCACAGATGAACTTGGCCGCGATTTTCCTACGGCGGCATCCTGATAAGGCTATGCATAGCGTCAAGTTGTACGAATTAGCTGCAAAGTCTGGACTAAGTGAAGCATACGCAGAACTGGGCATGATCTACCGAAAAGGCACAGGCGTAGAGCAAGATATTACGAAAGCTGTAGAGTATTTTACAAAAGGAGCTGAGCAAGGCGATAAGAGATGCAATTTTATGCTTGGTATTTATTATTCTTCATCGAGCGATCATCAGAAAGCATTCCAATATTTTCAAAAGGCTGCAACGCAAGGTATGTATAGTGTGATTGTCCTTATCAGCTGCTTAGTATGCTCACCACTGTTGCAAATCTGTTAGGCATGCCGGAGGCACAGCATAATGTCGGACAAGCATTAATGAAAGGGCGCGGCGTTGACAAAGATGCGTACAGCGCAGCTCAATATTTTCGCATGGCTGCTACCCAAGGTTTCCAGCTTTCTCAGGCCAACCTGGGGTTCATGTATCTCCGAGGCGATGGTGTTAAAAAGGATACTCGGGAAGCTCGACTGTGGCTGTCGCGGGCGGCGGCGACTGGCGGTGGTATCGGAGAAGATGCAAAGAGGGCTTTAAAAGAACTCGATGATAGCAGCGATGGTAGATCACGATGTAGTATCATGTAAACATGTAAAAAGTCTTTTTTCCACTAGAGAGCAAACAAAGCAACCCTTTTCATTCGAGGAACAAAAAAATGCCAATAAGGTTCGCGTGGCACAGGCGATATGGATGTTTAAACAGGCTTTCTTCTTCCCCGATCGCTCAGTAGGTATCGTGCATTGTATATGAATAATAAGCAAATCCGCTCCCGAATCCACCTAGGCAGGGTGGTTGATGGAAACCCGCGATGCCTGTTATGGTCTATTTTACTTGTTTTAGCGAAAAGCTACAAGTTGCAGGTTTTGCTTACAGAATAGCTTATGTTTTGGTTGCATACACTTTTTCCAAAAATTAATGTCGCTGCAATTTGTCGTTTTGGTGTATAAATGTACTATAAATTTCACAAAATGCGACATTACTTTTGGGAAACGGTGTATTAAGAGCACTATCCGTCATAAATTTATCTGTTCCTGCCTTGTATTATCTTTACCCAACATTCGCTATCTATTGATTATGTAGCGTACGTACTTTCACGGCCAAGGATCATAAATATACGAAAGACGGTGAAAAGGACAAACGGCATCGTTGAAGCTACTTCACTTAAGACAGTCGAAATTAGAACTTCAATGCAGCCACATTTGGTATCAATTGACCAAGAGGGTTTCACGGTCAAATATTATCGATCTTAAGTGACTATAAAGTTGAAGGATATTCCGTTAGGATCAAAAGAGTTACATAGCAATAATAAGCATGGTCACCGCAACGAATTATATGTGCTCGATAATACAAAAGGAGCTGTTGACCGACAGTTTGTTGCTTTCCAAATTCGAATGCCGAGCAAAAGTTGTTCGTTAAGGTATATGTACATAGTTGCTCTTATCGGACATTCTTGCAGCCTCTCATATGCAGACATTATTCCCTTCGCCTTTACATTTATCTATGTACCATTTTATTAGGTCCCAACTTTCCGTGCAAAAGGGAAGGATCAAGAAAGTAGCAACGGCGGTCCACCAAAAGCGGATAGCTACTATTGCCACGTGACTGACCAGCAATGCGACCTAAACCTTGTTCGCGCAAGTGCAACCCAAGAAAGTTTCACGCAGCGACTCTTGTGAGCTGCTAAGCTTTGTCAAAGCGCGCCAACTCCATTCGGGAAGCGAAACGGGATTTTTCATTGGCGACTGTGGCAAGTTATCTTGATCTCGACGAAATTGCTTCTTTTATGTGCATCTGATTGGAGTCGTTACTACGTTTGTACGTAGTTATTGTAGCATTGCATACCTACATGTGTTCTGGAAGGAAGGTTACGTAACGTTCCCACAGTGTATGCACCCTGCAAGAAAAGAGAAAGAATAAAAAAGTTCATGGCAAATGTGCAACGATGCTATGATTTTTAGCGTGGATGCTGGTCATAAATAGCCTTAGCTAGCTTATCACGATGTTTTTTTAACTCACAGGGAAGTTACGTATACTTGTTCACCTTGCTACAGCGCCGGCTGTCGTAGTAAACACAATGTACGTGCTGCTCCGTGAATGCGGCAGGGAAATTAGGAATATAAGAGATTGTATGTAGCATAGTTGCACACGTATCCTAATACGGTCAGCAAATGTGTGACGATGAGCAACGTGCTTAACAAGAAGAGAAGCTTTCCGTCTCGCCATTTTTCTTGCACGGTATTCTAGCGAGATAGATTATCCGGTTCGTCCAAAATTACGCTTTTTGGGCGAGCTTGGGGGATTATCGGCGACAACTGCGGGTTCGCTTTTCGCTTAAAATGTATTAACCCAGCAGCCGACGGAATTTCGGACAGCTTTTCCGATCCCATTGTTTACCTCAGGGGTGAAAGTTGTTTTGAAATGCAAAATGCACTTGGACGTGCATACAAGATTCTCCTTTTTAGTCAACAGAGGAAAGGGGGGTGCGCATGGATTTGGTTGGGGCATTCGATAGTGTATGATGCTAGACGTTGCACAGGGCGTAAAACAAGCACAATAGTATACAAGGTCGTCGAGCTTGAGAGTTTTTCCCGAGGACTCACAATCCCGAAATAGGAAAGGACGACTGTGAAAGGATCTGCGTCCCAAGGGACATGATATCACAAAGTCAGATCGGACCACGGCTAAATTACTGTGCGTGGATGTAGTAGCAGATTCGGCACAAAAAAGTTGGTAATATTTATCTTTTTACTCCTTTTTTTCTCTCTCTCTCTTTTTTTTCCTCTTTTTCTTTTCTTTTTTCCTTACCCTTGACTCACAGATCATCATGTCCCTGACTATCAATGATAATTCAGAAGAGGCCAAGTTGATGCGCAAGCTCCACGGCAACATCATCTTGGACGAAGGCGGATTCTTCAAGAAGGTTACGCAGAAGAACTCAAGTCTCAACAAGCAAGCTGCCGAGCGATACTACAGCAACTGGGCAGATAAGAAGGATACCGAAATGAGGGATAAGGCTTTTGTTGAAAACCGGCGGGAGCACGCGCAAAACATGACTAATGCGTTCTACGACTTGGTAACTGATTTTTACGAGTATGGTAAGATTATCTTTTCGCTTCGTCCACTGAGAACTTGTCTGTAACGAGATCAATGTTTAGGCTGGGGCCAGTCTTTCCATTTTGCCCGGTTGTATAAAGGTATGGGAAATTGATGCAACAGCGCTACTTGGCGAGTTCCTGAATCCCTAAGACTGACTCCTATCTTTGTTGCAAACTGAACAGGTGACACTTTTGAGGAAAACATCAAACGCCACGAATCATTCTTAGCTCTAAAGCTCGGCTTGAAGAAAGGTCAAAAAGTCTTGGTAAGACTTGGCAGTAACAAGACCAAGAATTGGCAATGATTATCTGATCATCCGACCGGGAATTATACAGGATGTCGGTTGCGGTGTAGGTGGACCTCTCCGAGAAGTTGTCAAGGCATCCGGCTACGCTCATGTCACTGG
The DNA here is from genome assembly GCF_041956525.1 of Rhizomucor pusillus. NCBI lineage: Eukaryota > Fungi > Mucoromycota > Mucoromycetes > Mucorales > Lichtheimiaceae > Rhizomucor > Rhizomucor pusillus. The sequence goes on along the minus strand of NW_027192143.1, from coordinate 836,875 downwards.
TATTAACAACAATGCATACCAGATCGAGCGATGCTTTGCATACGCCGAAAAGTATGGCCTGTCACCATACACAGATTTCATCAAGGGAGACTTTACCAATATGCCTATTCCTGATGCCACTTTTGATGCTGTCTTTTCCGTGGAAGCCACCGTGCATGCGCCCAAGCTGGAAATGGTTTACGGCGAAATCTATCGAGTACTCAAACCAGGAGGACGATTCGCTTGCTATGAGTGGTGCGTCACAGACAAGTACGACGAGAATGACATGACCCACCGCCGGATCATCCACGGTATCGAGGAAGGTAACTCGATCTCTAAGCTCTATTCTACAAGGGAATGCCTAGCTGCTGCCAAGTCCGTGGGGTTCAAGGTAATTGAAGAAGGAGACGTGGCACCAGTGGACGACGCTACTGTACCTTGGTACTACACACTCAAGAAGCCAGAAGGTTTGCGCGGAATCCTTCGATCACCGTGGGGACGCTTCTATACCAACAGCTTGCTTACATTCATGAGCAAATTCAACCTCGTACCACCCGGTGTTTTGGAGACCTCTCAGTTACTCAACAATGCTGCCGAGATGCTGGTCGCCGGCGGCGAATTGGAAATCTTTACGCCCATGTACCTGTTTGTCGTGGAAAAGCCCCTCGATGCAAAGGATTAAGCTTTGTTTTGCTCCTACTTCGTATTTATTTGCATAGTATTCTTTTTTCTTTGTTACATGGATTTTGCACTGTGACGTATTTGCAATAATAAGATCTTTGCTATTTGAAACATTTACAGGTCTTGTTCCGCCTTGCCTATCAGTTGAAACTTGCTGGTCGTGTGTTCGTGCACACTTGGCATCAGAGCTTGGCTACTTGGCAAGTTATTCCTCGGACATTGCTTGAGATTTTCGTCCTACACGTCTGACCTTGAGCACGTTGCCACCAACTCCTTCAACCGTGTCCCGTGTCAAGTAGGGCACTCTTCGCCAAGGTATATTTGCTACGCCAAAATCACTGCCAGTACTGCGATCCAATGCCATCGTGACAGGAAGATCAAAATTGCCTTTTACGATGCCAGATACTTTTTCAAGCGTTGACGGTGGAAGAGGAGTAAGCAGTAAGAAAGAATGCTGTGATGGATCGACTGCACGGATCAAGGCAAGACCGTGGCATGTCGTGTTTTGCGGAGATGGAGGTGGATTCTCCAAGGCCGAAAAGTACGTAGGAGGAACCTAACAGAATAGTAGGATTAGCTCTTTGTCATTTGCAATGGATACCGCTGGGAGGGTTTGTATCACTTACTGTTTCTGGAGATGCATCATCTTCTACTGGATTGCATGGGCCCTTTATTTCCTCTCCATCTTCGACTTTCCCAATCAATGCAACAATGCTTCCATTTAGCGTATACAGCAGCTGACTCAAGGGGACATCTTCGTAGAGTATCCAAACTCCATCGATTCCTTTTCTCCAATCGACTTGCCAAGGGACCCGCTCAATCATTCTTGATTCAAAATCCCACCAGAGCGTGCCCAATGTACCATAGTTGTTCAACTTTTGGTGAAAGTAGGATATCGTCGCAAGCACACGATGCTCAAACGCAGTGTAGCTCGATGCAAACGTGCCCGCTATCGAGACGGAGGGGATATTGTGTACAACGGGGGAATAATCTGCCACGTTCAGGGTTTCGTTCATACAGTCTGTAAGGATATCGTTGTCCTTGTCTTCATTGTATAGCACAAAAATATCGGTCGGTTTCGCTTCTTGGACCACGCTGACAAGAAGATCCAGTCCCATGTTCTTGATCCATCCACAGGTATTTATCACAAGCGGTACAAGTTCCTCTGCATCGGCACTGACTTTTTCGCCAAAGTCTGTTCTCCAAATCTTAATCAACTCTGATATGCATTGCAAGAAATAACTGGGATTGTCACGCGGAACTGTGGATCCGATATGATAACTTCGCAAAGCCTTGAGATGCTGATGTGTAAAAGGAGGTCCGAGAATAGGTGCGTCCAAAACATGCAATGCTACCATGCAAGGCGATGTGAATTCGCTTTGGCCCAAATCCGTTTCAAGGAAAGCGACTTGTGTGTGTCTAAAATGAAATGAGTATACATTAATTGATGTCAATTATACGGAGCCAGTACATACGTGTTCAAAAGTTGATTCGCAATGTATCTTGCATAAGTTGATTTGCCAGAATTTTTGTTACCGCATACAAGTGCAATCGAGGGTTTCTCGCGCTCTGTAAAAACCTACTTAACAATACATAAAATTACATGAAACACGCCCTTGGACTCACCTAATGCCGCTGAAAGCAAAGATTGGGAGGCTGATATCCACATTGATGGCTCATCAAATGCAATTTTACCAGGTTGTAATGAAAGAACCTTGAAATACCCAAGTCGTTTCAATATTTCAATCTTCTAAGATCTTGACTTTCGTTACTCACCGGATTGAACAAGGGTATAGAATTGATCGTTTCTTCGACATTTTTCTCCTCTTTTCCAAAGATTCGGGACGACGATGAGAAGAACTGAATGTCGTGTATATTATCTAGTCCACACCATGACAGGTCACGTAACACGATTACGGCATCGAACGGTCGTTGTGAGAATCGTTGAATCATTTCAAATAGATCTTCATCTAATGGTTGCTGCATCGTTGATTTTCTGTGTTGCGTCTGTCCCACTGATGCAGCTGGCTTGATTCTCAAGAGCGCGTGCGTTCTTGGGGAGAATACTGGAAAGAAATTGAGTACTTTCTGCTGTGGATACGCATCTAGCTTGGCTCCCATGATGGATACGGCACCGCTGAAAGGTGCAACAAGTACCATGCCATCAAATACTATGGACTGTTTATGCAAGCATGAGCATTACGACACGAGTAGCATCGATATAGCCGACATTTCAAAGATTACCTCATCTTTCTTCAGTCCGATACAAAGGCACGGGTCATCATCAATTGTGAACGAGAGAACATTTTCAGTCGATGGTGTGAAGCTCGAAACAGATTGTGGATAGCTATATCTAACGTTAACCTGAAAAGGTTCGTTCATCATTGGCTGCAATTAAGCTTACCTGATTTTATTCCTAATCTTCTTTGCAAGCCGTTGCTGCAAACGCATTTTTTGCTCCCGGCGTTTGCGGCCTATGCGCGGTTGGCTTCCTTCAGAGCTTTCTGATGGTACTTCAGCTTCTTCCATTTCCTCTATATCCTGACCAACGACTTGAACCAGCTCGGCCTGCTCTTCCTCTTCGGAATCGTCCGGTAGCGAGCCAATTTCTTCGCTTTCATTGTCTTCATCCCCAAGAGTCTTTAATGCCGCGGCTCGCAAAGCTGCGCGTGCGCTGATAGGATGCTGCTGCTGCTGTTGTAGCTGTTGTCGACTCTTCAGCCCTTGTTTAGTAGGTTCGGTTACTTCCTTTTCATATTGCGATGGTTTTGCAAACAATGCAGCGCGTGCGCTGATCGGCTTCTGCTTTCGTTTATCGATCGTTTGCTTCGATGGCTTAGATGACGGTGTCAAGTGCTCTGTATCTTTTTCAGTTGCAACTGCAGCAGCAGCAAGCAGTGCAGCTCGTGCACTGACAGATGGTGTGAATTCGAGTGTCTCTTCGGATTCATGTTCGGATTCCGACAATGCCTCTTTATCATCTTTGTTTTCTTCCTGTTGCCGTTCATTTGACTCTGTAGTTGTCGATATATTTTCATTGTGGTCATCAGTTTCCTGTTGCTTCGGCTTTGATTCACGATAGAGAGCGCCATTTTCATTGTCATGCATGCTTGCCTCGCCAGCTTCAGGCGATGCTAACCGCTTATCGACAGATTCTTCACGTTCCCCGACATATTCCTCGTCCTTTTCGGTGGTTTCCTGCCAATCCATATCGTCTTTGTCTTCATTTTCGTCATTGGGTTCGCCCTCGGGAGACGACGGAGCCGAGCTTGCCTCTTTTCCACTCTCGTTATCATGCTCTGTTTCTTCGGGCTCAACGTCAGCCATGGCAGTGTCTTCTTCGATTTCCTTCGATTCTATTTCGTCAGAGATTTGCACGTCGTCGGTGCTCTTGGAATCCGCACGCTTAATCGTGGCGCGTGGCAGCACCACTGCTTCCACCTCTCGAACGAGTTTTACTGTTAGTTATTTACAGATTAAGTAACTTGTAGACACTTTCGCGTTTGTCATTTTACTGTATGATTACCTTTGACAACAGATCTTTTCGATTGCGCTGATCTTGTACTTCTCGTCGTCATTTGTGGCAAGAACAAAAAATGCGAAAATTGGGAGCGCTGAGATTATATCGCTTATGCTGAGTGCAGAAAGTGCATTGTTTCGGCACTCCCAACTCCTGATTGAATGGACCCGGAAATACAGAGACATTCACGTTGCACTGAAAGGGAGAGGCTAGGGGATTGAAGATAATTATCGAATGCTTCAGTGTACCTTTCTCTTCTTTTTTTTCTCTTTTGTACATATCGTATTAAGTTTCCCTACATTTGAAGCATAGCTGCGTCGTATGTAAGGATTTATGGGATTTTGAGGGCAGCAGCCCTTCATTCAACGATTTATCAAGGGATCGGTATTCACTGAAATAGCCAAAGCACATATGGACCAACGAGATTCCTGTATACCATCCCCGGCTCTCAATGAACTATCAAAACGATTAAACAATGAGACAGATCGATTGCAATACGCTCGAGTCATTTATCTCTCAGAGAGCATCCGTCATCGACTCAAGAGTATACGTAGGGAGATGCAAGCTCCTTGTGAATACGATAAAAGGCAAAGGAGGGAGCAAGCTCCAGACAGAAATAGATGTGCACATCAATCGCTGATGGTGACCAACGCCATGACAACAAACAAACAACAGCATGGTATGTAAGACCACTTGACGATCTCATTTAGAATTTTCTGCAATTTAGCCGCAGATATTCACTTTTTACCCGATAAAGTATATCCACGACGAAGTACCTCGTACATGCCTCAGCTCATACAAACGATCGACGCCTTTGAGCATAATCGATGCCGATGCTCCATACCTCCTTGCTGCATTGAAAAAAGATCTATGAACCTCGCAGAAAAACTGTCTGCTCCACCCGAAATCGATTCTGCCGGTATGTATTGCCAGAAAGAATACGAAAGCATTAGTGCTATTGTAGTCTTACCAGAGGTTTCAAGACGAATCGTTAGTCTCACCTAGCGATACATCGGAATCGAGTTTCTGCAGTGACGAGTTTGCCAAAGAGATTCAGCAACGATTCAGCTCGTACGCCAATGTGACGCACACAGCATCGTTCAAGTACGACCTGGATAAATGCTCCAATAAGCAGGAAAAGGAGTACTTTGAGGAAGAAGAGATAGACGAGAGCAGGGAGGCTAATATGCGCAACGAACAAGATGAAGATGCAGTTACACTTAACGCCGTATCCGATACCATTGCTACTCCAAACCAGAAGCCAGAATACAGTGATTTTTACGCCATGGTTGAACCATTATCCAACATCGAGGATCCATCTTCCCTAGCTTCCACCCTCTTGTCATCTTGCACCACCAAGATTTTGCAAGACCACAAAGCTGATGACAACGCAACGTTGCATGAAGTTCAGGGATGCTACTTGGATATTGCTGAAAACACATATTTGGTGACAAACAATAATATGCCACCTACACCTCCACTCTCCCCAGCTGGTACACGAGATGTGTGCGAGTCGCTAAAGCTACCTTCTGCGCGCAAACCAAGTCTTAGCATCGAGCGTGTAAATAAGGTCAGTAAAATAGATTACAGTATCTGTAGATAAACGAGCAAAGAGTAAAATGTATCGATGACGTGATATCTAGAAGAGCAGGTCGGGACTGCGTGGTCTCTTCAAGCGCGCGCAGTATCAAGTGAACGATATATTGATATCCGGAAGATCTCCCGCAGCGCCAGCTGTAGACTATCTGTATAGCGCAAAAGATCTAACTGCAAATGAACCCAGAATTGTGCTGAAACTAGTCTTTACGGAGGTTGGAAGCTACACTCCGAACATCATGCAGCCATATGGCTTCGATTTTGAAATTCTACGTCCAGGAGTAAAACCCAAGCGAAGTCCAAGAATGGCGAGTACAGTGAGCGATGCAAGGCTGGGCAATGCAATCCAGGATTGGATTGATCTGGTTTTCAAGAATTATCCGCAGGCAGTATGTAGCATACGGTTGATACGTGTTCGAAATTTGAAAAACTCACGACAACGTTCTATTTTAGCCATGCTTTACAAAAGCACGACGCATTTTACGAGATAACAAGAAATTATACGTTGTTTATGATACTTTATGACTATTGTAGTATCTCTAGTTTCCTTCATCCCCATGTTCATCGGGACTTGTACATTAAAGATCTATTCCCATGACTCTGATATCGAAATGATACGCTACCACATCATGCATACCTCCTATTGAAAGCTGAGATGTGCTTAATGAAAAAAGCGAAATTCGGTGCTTTATTGTCTGTCAATGTATAAAAGGATAGTTGCCGGAGGCACAGTAGCCCCGTGCGCTTCCAATTATTCCAACACCTAGATATGGATGCCGAGGATAGGGAAGGCAGAGGGTGGAAGAACAACTTGCACTGCCAAACGCCAAAAACACAGTTCGAGAACAAGCTGTTGACAACGGCTGTCTATTTCTTTGATCCTGATGAGTCCATTTCTGCTAAGCGAGAGGTTGGGATGCAAGCGAAAAAAGGAAAAAGAACTTGTTTACTGAGCACTAGCTCACTTGCAAAGCAAACTATACATGGTTTGTTGAAAGAATACAGAACGATGATGCAGAGGATAAAATGTTTTACGCGACGGTTCCTGCGCATTGGTTTACGTCAGTTTGTCCGGGAGTCGTTGTAGGTTCGATGTACACATCTGATCCATGGGCTGTAAGAGCATCATTAGTAAGTATAGCCAGCGTAATCACGATTTCCTTGTACTATCTTACTTTTGATCATATCTTTGGGAAATTTGGCAAGTTTATCGCAGATGAGTGGAGTCAATTGCTTTCGAATTACTGACTTGACTTCTTGACTACTTGAAACATTGCCGTCGACGGAAATCTCAAACTTATTCTATGTAAGTTTACCGAACTTGCACAAAAATGCACTGAATTCAACGTACCACATAGTCATCAGCCGTAGAATCGTGAGCAACTTCTGGGATAGAGATCCTGCCGCTAGCCTCCGAACCGTCAGCAAGAGTACCTGCAATAAGACTATATTAACTCCCAGCATTCAAACAATTACAGGTAAATCGCACGGACCTTGCCAACGTAACTTGAGCGCTACGTCGTAGATAGTAATGATCTTGCCCTTTCGTTGGTTAAGATCGACATCACCGACGCACTCTTCCAACTTTGACAGTTCAACCTTGTAGCCGTTCGATTCCGCAGACAGACCCTCAAGCTCCTCTGCCAGATATTTCTGTGCCCACTTTAGGCAGTTCTTGTTGACCCTTTGGCATTGTTGAGTTGAATCGCTCCTTGTTATCTCAGGAGAAACAACTTGATACTCACCAGTGCCTGTAAGATAACCTTGTTAGCACCGCATTGATCGCACAATCTCTCTCAGGACAAAACATTCATACCAGTTATTAACGTTCTTCCAATTGTTTGACATTGGTTTAAGAGAAGGACGAAAAATGGATGCTGTCCCCGCCGATTAAAAGCTTCCAGGTGGTTCCTGAAAGTCCCCCCGGTTGCTGTAACGAATCAAAACTTCGACAAATCGAAAGGTTCACCAATGAACTTCCCCATCCATATCCCAAAATGATGATACGTTATTTTTATAATGTATGAGGCTTTTGGCTGCTTCATGCTTTGCTAACAGCCTGGTGCGCGTAAAATACAGGATATTTGACGTTGCTCTGCTTATAAATTCGAGGAAGATAAACCGCTGATAGAGTTCCTGCGCGTGCGCAAGAAGGAATATCATTCCATGTTCTGGACATGTTTGAGCTACTTTTCAGTCATAAATAATGTTACTACAAGCTGCGAATGCTTGCTGCAGTAATTATATTGCCAAGTTCGACAGAACATCTATATCCAAATTTCTCGACAAATTCAATGAATGAATTTATTAACACGGCTTTTCTGAGCACATTATTGTTTTACTACTGACTGACTGACTGACTGACTGTAACTTGAAGGACTTATCCGAATGCAGGCACGGAGCTATAGTTGACTGAGTACTTTGTCCTGGCAGGTAGATATTAGAGACTCACTTGTTGGACTGGGCGGGACTACCCATTGCCGGACTGACAGGCGCAGCGGGACTGTTTGGCAAGGTATCCACGTTAGGCGTAGTAGATGGGGACACTTGGCTGCTGGCGCTGGTGCTTGCAGTCGACTGTGTGGACTCTTTAATGGCCAATAGTTGTTTGGCTCGGAAAGCCTCGTAGTGAATTTGGGCAGTTGTCTCGATGAGGTCTTGGAGATGTGTTCTGGTCAAAAAGTTGCGCAAATAGATAAACTCACAGTGCTCTTCGTTCTCGACTGGATGGCGAGAGAAAACAAAATAATGGTCATTTTGCATACCAGCTTAGACGTTATGCTTACATACCGTTAATGACGCCGTATCTGTTCTTTCTACCTCGCACAGCAATGCCATCAATGAGGACGTTTCGTTCGGAACCGACTATGGCAAAAGGAAGGAGTTCCTGTTGATAATGGATCAGAAACTGAATGTGCGAAAATCAGACATATTTCTGCATTACTCTGATGCTCTCGTTGAGAGCTTGTTCTTGCTCATCATCTTCGTCGCTCTCGTAAGGGTACAATTTGATGTTGTGAAAAACCAGTTCCGCTTTGATCTATACCATGTCTTCTTAGCTCGACAGATTCTGTTAAAAAGACCTCATTTGGACTACATACTCTTTGCTTGAATGCATGACGCTCTTCGATAGTCAACGAGTCAGACTTTGCAATGACTGGAACAACATTGACAACTTCGGAAAGCTTCTTGAGGACGACAATGTCAATTGGTTTCAACCTAGAGCAAAGTAACATTCATTCAAATATTTAGCAAACTCGGAATAAAAAATATCTTTGCATCAATACTTACGCGTGACCTGTAGGACTGATGAAAAATAGACAGCAATGGATTCTGCTATCTTGAATGTAGCGATCACGAGTAGCTGTCAACTCCTTCCGCAAATACGCAGAATGCTGGTCTTTGATGTACTTGATAATCGGCTCCCAACTAAAAATTCTCCGTTAGCATTGTTTGTCGCTCCGGCTTTTGACATCGAGAAACTGTATTAACAATACCAGTTCTCGTTATTCACTTGGTCGCCGTATCCCGGTGTATCCACAATGTTAAGTCGAAGTCGTACGCCGTTTTCCTCGATAACTGCAAGTTTGTTAGTAATTTAACAAAGTGTGTAAATCGTCCGATTTGTTAACCCACGATGAGACACGGTTTCAATCTCGGTTGTTTGTCGAGGAGGTTCATCCGCAGCGAGGCGAGCCTTGCTTTCAATCAGATGCGAGGCAAATATGGTATTCACTAGAGTCGACTTTCCAAGCCCAGATTGACCTTAAACGAGGAGAAACGCAGGGAGGAGGAGTAGCATAAGCAGGAGAAGCAGGAGGGTGAGATGTACGTTCAAATAAGTAAATAGGAAGCAGTAGCTGCTCACCAACAACCATAACATTAAAATGGAAGCCCCTCTTCAAGAGCTTCTTTTCGATCTGCTGGGTGATAGTATCAAATCCAACGTAGCCTTCTAAGGTCGTCTTTAAAACGCAGCAAAGCATGTTAGCAGCTAGGACAAGCTGGATAATTCATGGTATCAACTGACTGGTGAGGGTTCGGTGAGCATGGCGGAAGATGGCATTATATGATGGAGAAAAAAAGAAACGCGAACAAAAGGAGAAGAGAAAAGAACTGTGTCGGCTAAAAAACAAAGAGAAAAACGAAAAGGAAAATAAGGGACGCACACGGAGGATGCAAGGGAGAAAAAGGGACGGTTTTCTTCAGTGAACTGGAATGTACAGTGAATTTTCAGCTCAAAAGTTTTAAACCGTTTGCAACAGTGTATCATGAAATCAATGCTTCTGTCCAGATATCGACTCTTCTGTCCAGAGGTTGAATTATCCGTCGTTGCGTAAAGCCTTGCACGCGTTTTGTTGTCTCTAACTTTGTTCAGGGGGTCCCTAACTGCTAACCTCATTGAATCACCGAATATTGCATTCGTATTTGCTGCTATTCGATACAAGTATGTTTCTATGGCGTTGCCTAATGCATAGTGAGTACATGTACATATAATTCGCTTTGTATCATAGGAATTTGGCTCTGCTAGGCATTTCGTTTGGCAACAAATAAGTCATAATTCTCGATTGGGGTCGGAAGAATTCTGTTATCACAGATGAAGATGCTTCTCATTTTGGTACAGCCACGATAGAGACATGTCAGGTCAAGTAGATAGGGTTCGGTTGGAAGGATTAATTCAATAAAACGCCCGGAGATTTTCCTTCTACTAAGCGCTGACTGCGAGCAAGAATCTGATCTGCGTGCTGCTTGCTCCGCCCAAAAGGGACAACGTAAACGACAGACTCCAGCTTTTGACTAGGGCGAATGGCTGCCGATACGGACAAGATCAGGCAATTACGAAGCTACCTTAATTTCAAAGCAAGGATCACCATCTCGGATGGTAGAGTCTTTATTGGAACTTTTGTATGCACTGACAAGGAAAAGAACATCATTCTTGCTCACACCGAGGAGTTTCGAGGGGGTAATACACTTGGCTGCAGCTAGTTGTCAGATATCGCAGAGAATTTATGCCTACTATATCATTAGATGAGAAACGGCTAGTAGGCTTGGTAATGATACCAGGGAAGCACCTTGTCAAAGCCGAAACCGAGGATCTGGAATGTAAACCTATCAACGACGATATGTATATTTAATACCTTTACCAGTACTTCATCTTGTACATATATCATTCATTACACCAAAAAGTCAGAGAAAACAGACTACGACAACTGTGTTAGATGTAATATTCCATTGTATGGATTCAGCCTTTGCATTCCCGAGGTCAATGGTGGTTATTTTGCTCCTTCCGTTGTATCAAAACCCCTCCAGAATAAAACATTGAACTCACAGGATGTATAGATCCTTTATTTTTCCGGATCTCTTCGTACGAAGCCCTCCCACAATGCAAAGAACTAAATAATCCCTTTCAAATCCAAGACATGTTGAATATATTGCCTTTTACTCTCATGCTTGTATATATACTTTGAAAATAATAAGGATGTTGGGAGTAAGGAGGAGTCGTAAAATGGTCACTAGTGTTTAGTTTATGCAACGACGCCAAAGCTGTCTGCGAGCTTTTCATTTATAATGTTCACCCATTCCTGGGCCTTGTTTTCTGGATCTTCGAAAACATAGGACCGTTCGGGCTAACAAGCATCAGTGCGAGGTTCTATCTAAAAACGGCGATACACTTACCGTCACTACAGAAAATACAGATTTTGACTTGGGCAAAACTCTCAACGAGGACGTCCATGGAATCTCGCAACGCAACAGACCTCCAGATCCATCCTGGGATTTGCCGTCATTGTAATACAACAAACGTGGTCTGTCCGTAAGAACCAGGTATCGTTTCTTGCTAAAAAGACCTTTTCGACGCAAAATGCGCCTAGCTAAAATAATCTTCTCATCTGGCTGCATATCGGGAACCCAGTCAGGCGCCGTGCGGTGGCCATCTGTATCGTAAATAGATGCGTCTGAAACTAAAGATGGAGGAGCAACGGATGCTCGTTTCTCGTCAACGGACGGGTCTCGAGATTCGGTAGAAAGGGGAGGGTCACTGAATGGACCTTGGGTATCTTCAGGAACGTGTTGAAAATGCAGATCATTATTCGCTTCGTTGTTGAATGTTGTGGGGATCTCCGTCACTTGATGAGCAGAAGAACTCATCATATCCTCCTCTCCAAACCATGCGTCAAATTCACTATCCGACCTTGAGCCAGCAAAGAGATCTCGCTCGTCCAGATCTACCCTGTTCCTATGCAACTTGGCATCCAGCTGTTCCTTGAGAGGTGGTGCTTTAGATTGCCAAATGTTCTCCCAATCGACGTTTGCAAAGAACGGATGCTCCTTCAGAGCTTCTACTCCGCCTGTTTCTGATGATCCGAGTCGTTCTTTTGGATCTAATACCAATAGCCGTTGTATTAAATCCTTCGCATCTGCAGGAAAGTTCTCCGGAAAGCTGTAATTAAGAGACTTGATCTTCTCAAATATAAGGTAATCCGTTGCAGCCTTGAAAGGTGAGCGGCCACAGAGCATTTGATATATCACGCATCCTAAAGCCCACCAGTCGGCTCTGTTCCTTGATCAGAACTAAGTTTGGACATTTCATAACAGTATACTCACTCTCTATTTGTAGGATCGTTTCTCAGCAGCTCAGGAGAGACATATTCAGCAGTTCCAACAAATGAACGGGAAGCTCGTCTTTCATTTCCTTCTTTTTGAACTTCAGTATTGCAAAATTATCATATAAAGACTTTTGGCTAGTATTGACTCACCACCGTTCGTTTCGTTCGTTGTTTGTGGGCTTTCTTGATCAATAAATTTAGCAGAGCCGAAATCTGTAATTTTTATGTGCATATTGTCGTCCAACAAGATGCTTTCGGTTCAAAGTTGCAAACATCAATGATGCAATCCATGTGAGATAGAACCACTTATTTCTAACTTACTTCTCTGGTTTGATATCTCTAAATATGTATTGTTAAAAAAATTTTCGGAATGCATGTATTGTATGTATCTAACATACCTATGAACCACTCCTTTGCAGTGAATATGTTCTATAGCAAGAAGTATTTCAGCGGCGTAAAACCGGGTTGTATCTTCATCAAATGGTGCCAGCTACATGCAACGCCTTAGCAATCATCATAAGAGTAAAACATCAGTGCCAAATACGACGTACCCGTCTGATGTATGTATACAACTCTCCATTCTTTGCAAGGTCCAGTACATAGTCTGCAAACAAGTCATTATTGGGCAGCATTTCTCGTAGTCAAAATTATACTTGCATAAGCTTCGATTATCTTTAAAAGTCCAATAGAGCTTCACAATGCCCGGATGGCACATTTTGCTGAGGGCATCTCGCTCTATCATGACGTACTTGACTTTTTTATTCTTGACGATATGTGCTTTATCAAGTTTCTTGACAGCGTAAACTTTGCCCGTCTTCCTGTCCTGACCGACAAGTACCTAAAAATACCAACTTAGTCGACCGGCATGAAATCACAGCAAAGATATGGATACTACTGTAGAGTAGCTGCCCTCGCCCAGGATCGTGCCATACTCGAAATCGGTGACAGTGCGTCTGTGTCGATATAAGGGGTTTGAAGGATCATCGACATCGGTCGATGTAGTTGCTTAAGCATTAGCAGAAGCTTGTAAGTAAATTTGCCGAACTGCTAACTCTGCTCTTGACCTACGTTCTGGAGGTCGCTGATCTGCTATTGCTCCATTCGGGCCACTTTCCATGGCAGTAATTTCTTGACTAGACGCTTGAGCGGAGACGGATTCTCCATTCATGTTGTTCCTGCCAAAGGGGCGGGGGTCGCCGACTTCGTGGACCAATGTCATATCAGGAAAGTCAAAGCGGTTCCAGTAGCCAGCAAGAGAAAAATAGATATTAGGAAGTTTCATTCTGACCTGACAGGATGTTACCGGAATGTTCTCATCCATCGGATTCTGTTACAGCATCGTAATCAAATAGAATAACATGGAGAAACATTGAAGGCAGCTAGAATGGGTCTACCTCTGCTAATTATCTCTTGATTCTTCAAAACAACCCAATTTTATGAATGAGAAAATACTAAATGTACAATGTTATTGAGAGATTAATGATCATCTTCCTCGGGGCCAGGACAATTTTTTGCGAGATCGTCTGCGTCCTCATATTTCACACTGCACCAAAAGCAGTAGAGATATTCTGTCCGCAGATAGTCCACTACCTTTTTTAACTTGTCTTCAACCTAGAGAGAGACACAGTTATTATGATAGCCTCTAAGGTTTACTATTTAACATTTACCGGAAGAACCTCCAGGTTTTCTACATCTTCTGGTGCAAACTTTGAATATAAATCATCCTCTTTTGCTTCTTCTGCTGCTGTATCTCTCACGGAATCATCACCTTCTGTACCCTTTTGCTGCTCTTCGTCTTGTTCTCGACCTTTCAGCAACCACAAGATGTTTATCTAGAAGCAAGTTAAATACAAGATTACGTCTGATTCACTTGTCCATTACTAAACCCACCTCAACACCCTATAGTTTGAATTCAATAAAAGTTAGATGGTTACTATTTTACCTCTCACGTCCTTACTTTACCTTTTCCTGGTCGAACTTTTCACATAGAGATACTGCTGCGTGTAAGCAGCGCTCATACCTTTGCTGCTTCTTACGGGCGGCCATTTGCTGGCGAAACTCGATCGGGTCAAACATTTTTTGCCGTTTCTTCATCTCTTCTTCTTCTTCTTCTTCCATCTGTCGTTTCAAACTTGATTCAGTACCCAAACCGCTGCGACCTAAGGATCATTTTGATTAAGAAAGGAATATCAATAGGACGCAGTAAAGTTTGACAACGGATATATACCTTTTTTCATTTCTAATTGAATTGGGTTCTGCAGACCACCTTCCTTTCCAAGCGATGAGCCTTGTCTATCCCCCACCAATTGTCATTTTTCTTCTCTTCTCTTTTGCCACTCTTGGCACTCTGCTTACTTGAAACCCATCTTCATTAGCATTTTCATTCCCACATTGTCGCTCCCGAGCGCTGTGCTTAATCCCTGTTCGCGTGCTTCTTGTTCCATTTGAGCCCGCGGCTTAATGTATCCCTTTTGCTTTTGGCGCTCCAGTTGCTCTTTCCGTCTTTGCGAATACGTCTTCTCCTTTCCCGATTTCTCCAGTTCGGCAGCGGCTTCAAGATATTTTGCAGACATATAATCGTCTTCGGAATCGCTCATTTTGTCTGTGAAGTTTGCAGGAAAGATATCAGCATCGTGCCGGTCTTCGGGCGGAGCGAGGTGGATTATACGACACACAGAGCAAAAATGCATTACATGCATGAAATATACATCTAACCGATCTTTGACACGGGTATGCATTGGCGAAAAAGTTCATGAACTCATCTCCAACGAGCACAAGGGAGTAAAATCTGTACGGATATTTTGCAAAAACGAATTTGAGGTGTATTTTTGATCAGCAGCTCTTACACATTTAGAGGTATGAGCTTATTACCAAAATATAGCTCGGTATCAGCTTGTTGATTCTCGTTACACTTCCTTGCTGCATTGTAGTCGGCATCGCGGCGATACGGCACAAACGCGATGGAAATTCATCCGTTCCCGAAATGGAAGTCTCCAAAATTCACGGCTTACACCCACTTGTCATTCCTTGCCTTTCTGCAATGTTTGGAGGTTTGCTCAATTTAGCGGTTGCAGTTCCAAGCGTCAGTCTTTGACAAGATCTTGTCAGCTATTGTACGTAGTCAGAAGCCAGCAACGGTGTCTAGACGCCATTTCTATCCTATTGCGCGATGGTTAACAACTGGAATCGATGAGCCCAAGCCGTATGTGCAAGAAACAGGAACTGCAAGCAAATATTAACTAGGATACTCTTAATGTTTAGACCTACTGCCGTGCTTCTCACTAATATGGGTGGACCCAAGACGTTGGATGATGTACACGACTTTTTGCATAACCTCTTTGCAGACCGTGATATTATGAAGTTTCCATTCCAAAAATACATGGCAAAGTTTATTGCAAAGAGACGGACACCTAGTATCCAGGAACAGTATGCAGAGATTGGAGGAGGATCGCCGATTCTGGAGTGGACGCAAAAGCAGGGCGAAGCTATGGAAAAAATACTAGACAAAATTTCCCCAGAAACAGGTAATACAGATGACACATGCCTGTTGAAAATAGCCAAGTATAATTTTTTTTCTTGCAGCTCCACACAAGCATTACATCGCCTTCCGATATGTTGAGCCGTCAACGAAGACTGCTTTGGAACAGATGAAGAAGGATGGAGTCAAACGGGCTGTAGTGTTCTCGCAATATCCGCAATATTCCTGTTCAACAACCGGGAGTAGCTTAAACGAGCTCTACCGTGGAATACAGAAAGCTGGAATGGAAAATGTGAAATGGAGCATAATTGATAGGTGGCCAAGGCATCCGGGCTTTATTGAAGTACATAATTTTATCGATATGATACAATCAACCTAGCGCTCATCGGCTTCTATCTAGGCAGTGACATGTCGTATAAAGACAAAACTGGCGGAATATCCTCCCGAAGTGCGAGACCAGGTCATCATCCTTTTTTCGGCTCACTCTCTTCCAATGTCCGTCGTCAATCGCGGTGACCCGTACCCCGGAGAAGTCGCAAGTACCGTGCACAAGGTCATGGAAAACTTGAAAACCCAGAATCCGTTCCGTCTTGTGTGGCAGTCGCAAGTTGGACCGTCTGCCTGGTTAGGACCACAGACATCAGATGCTATTAAAGGCTACGGCGAAGCAGGAAAGAAAAACATCTTGCTCGTCCCAATCGCCTTTACGACCGATCATATAGAAACATTGTTCGAGTTAGATTTGGAATATGGGAAAGAGGCTGAAGAGGTAAGTCGCTGTTATAAGCTAGGTCTAGTTGATTGCATACTAAAATCGGACGTTAGGCCGGAATAACTGGTCTCAAGCGCTCGGAATCTTTAAATGATGACCCGACGTTCGTCAAGGCAATGGCCGATATCGTCAAGGAACATTTGGATAGCAACAAGATTGTTTCCAGTCAATGGTATTTGCGATGCCCTAGTTGTACTTTTGATAGCTGCGGCAAAACGAGAGAATTCTTCAAATTGCAAGAAACCTCTAAATAAATTAAAAGAATATTTCGCATCAGGATGACAATTGAAATCTTGGAAGTGAAAGAACCCAAACCTTCATGATCCCCTGCTACTTACATTCAATGTGTAGTATAATAAACCTGCAAAAGCATTGCAATCCTGGAGGGGTTTCGATAATATAACTAAATGATACATCAATAAATGAGCCGAAAATGATCCATATCTTCAATAAAATAACAGTAGATGACATTACTTACAGTTAATACTTCCTTCAGAATGTAATACTGAGTCATAGAATGGCTATGCTACCGCAGCATACACTAATAAGTTTGGTGGATACAGGCAGTTGGCCATTAAGTGGGCATCTGTGTGGCTTGTCCGTGACTCATTCGCACTTAGCAGATTAAAGGAGGAGCCAAAGTCGTGCTTGTCTTCCTTGACAAACAAGAAATGAGCGTTTCGCTAGCGGACGGTAAGTTTGCAAAGAGAACGGTCATTGTCTAGACGTTGCTAACGACAAGCTGTACCAGTCTCCGGGCAGTTCAAGTAAATAGTCGCGATTGCATTCGAGAATGGTCATTTTTTAACGCGTTCCCTCGTTTTTTCTTTTTCACTTGCAGCTTTCCCAAGGAGGAGGAGAAAATCCTCGAATTTTGGAGGGAAATTGATGCGTTCAACACATCTTTAAAGTTGAACAAGGATAAGAAGCCATTTACTTTCTTTGATGGTCCGCCGTTCGCTACTGGTCTGCCGCACTACGGTCACTTGCTTGCTGGTACCATCAAGGTGAAGATCATCATGCAAAACGTAATCCTATCCTTTTTTATGATTAAATTGACTGTATTCTTATCAGGATATTGTTACGCGTTACGCTCACAACACTGGTCACAACGTTGAACGTCGTTTCGGTTGGGACACGCACGGTTTGCCCGTTGAGTACGAAATCGACAAGAAACTCGGCATTAAGGTAGCTTACAGACGAATCGACGCGATAATGATATTTCGCTAAATCAGCATGTAATTTTAGGGTCAGGACGATGTCTTGGCAATGGGTATCGATAAGTACAACGCCGAGTGCAGAGCTATTGTCATGCGATACGCCAGCGAATGGAGAAAGACCGTCGAACGTATGGCTCGCTGGATCGACTTTGACAACGACTACAAGACTTTGAACCCCACATTCATGGAAAGTGTCTGGTGGGTGTTTAAGCAATTGTACGAGAAGGGACAAGTTTACCGTGGTCAAAAGGTTAGCACAGTTGCAACGTCGTTTCGAATGTCTTTATAACTTAAGATCTTTTTGAAAGGTCATGCCTTACTCGACTGCCTGCCATACCCCATTGTCCAACTTTGAGTCCTCGCAAAACTACAAGGATGTGAACGACCCAGCTGGTCAGTATACCAGCATCCGATACTCGACCACGCCAAGCTAACCATCGAATTCTTTTTAAATAGTTGTCGTCAGTTTCCCACTTGTCAGTGATCCTAGTACTCAAATTCTTGCATGGACTACCACGCCCTGGACCCTTCCATCCAACCTGGGTCTCAGTGTTCATCCCGACTTTGAATACATCAAGATCAAGGATGAGCTGACCGGTAACCAGTACATCTTGCTCGAAAAGCGTCTGGATGTGCTGTACAAGGATCCCAAGAAGGCCAAGTTTACAATCTTGGAGCGATTCAAGGGCACACAGATGAACGGTTGGGAATACGTACCAATGTTCGAGTACTTCGCCAAGGAATTCAAGGGCAAAGGCTACAAAGTCATGTGCGATACTTACGTTACTGATGATTCCGGTACCGGCATTGTCCACAACGCTCCTGCTTTTGGTGAGGACGATTACCGTGTTTGTGTTGAAAACGGTGTTATCCAGACCGATGGATTTTTGCCTTGCCCTATTGATGAAAAGGGCTGCTTCACAGCTGAGGTTACCGACTTTGCTGGCCAATATGTCAAGGTTCGTGTTTCGTAAGAACAGGGCTATATTTTCTTTGTAATTTTTACTTATGCTCAAGTTTTGTAGGATGCCGATAAGAACATTCAAAAAATGTTGAAGCAAAATGGTCGTCTCATTGTGCAATCCCAATTGATGCACAGTTATCCATTCTGCTGGCGTTCCGATACTCCTTTGATTTACAAGGCTGTTCCATCCTGGTTTGTCCGTGTTAAGCCTATCGTTGATAAGATTTTGGCTTGCAATGACCAGATGCGATGGTGAGTACTAGATCATGTAATTGTCACAAACGATTGAATACCTGACTGATGGATTCGTTAGGGTACCTTCTTTCGTACAAGAAAAGCGTTTCGCTAACTGGATTGCCAATGCTCGTGACTGGAACATTTCTCGTAACCGTTACTGGGGTACTCCCATCCCTCTTTGGGTCAGCGAGGATTTCCAAGAGGTTGTCGCTGTCGGTTCTATCAAGGAACTTGAAGAACTTAGCGGTGTCTCTCCCATCACCGATATCCACCGTGAAAGGTAACATGAAAGCGCTCTGGTCAGGCAAATTGCGTGCAAAATTGCTTACATATCAATTGTGCAGCATTGACAAGATTACCATCCCATCAAAGACTGGTCGCGGTGTTTTGCGTCGCATCGAAGAAGTGTTTGACTGCTGGTTCGAATCTGGTTCGATGCCCTACGCCCAACAGCATTATCCTTTCGAAAACTCTGAGGACTTTGATAAAAAGTTCCCTGCCGACTTTATCTCTGAGGGTATTGACCAAACCCGTGGTTGGTTCTACACCCTTTTGGTCCTCTCGACCCATCTCTTCAACCAGCCACCTGCCAAGAACGTCATTGTCAGCGGTCTGGTTTTGGCCTCGTAAGTATAATCTGTCCTTATTCGTTAGCTAATCAAAAAGTTTGTTGCTTACATATGATTTCACATAGGGATGGCAAGAAGATGAGCAAGCGTTTGAAGAACTATCCCGAGCCTACTCTTGTCTTGGACAAGTACGGTGCTGACGCCTTGCGTTTGTATCTCATCAACTCTCCTGTGGTCCGTGCCGAATTCCTTCGATTCAAGGAAGAAGGTGTCAAGGATATCATCAGCAAGGTCTTCTTGCCATGGTACAATGCATTCAAGTTCTTCATCACTCAGACTGCTGTCTTGAAGAAGGTGAGACCGTATAGATTTTCATGCGATATAATATCTAATGCTTCAGATGCAGGAATTCGACTATGATTTCGTTTACGAGCACGATATGAAGAAGTCCGAGAACGTCATGGACCGATGGGTGCTTGCCAGCTGCCAATCCTTGATCAAGTTTATTCGCGAAGAGATGGCTGCTTACCGGCTTTACACCGTCGTTCCTCGTCTCCTCCAATTGATCGAGTCTTTGACCAATTGGTATGTTCGTTTCAACCGCAAGCGATTGAAGGTAACCTATATCTTTTTGCAAAGTCTCGTCATCAAGCACAGGCCTGCTAATAGTACTTGTTAGGGTGAAAACGGTCTTAAGGATGCCAAGCAGGCTATGAACACTTTGTTTGAAGTCTTGTTCACCTTGTGCTTGACTATGGTAATTGAGGAAAAGATGCGGTACCTCAATCCGCAGTTGATTCAGTGATTTTCTTTTTCTTTAGGCCCCCTTCACTCCATTCTTGACTGAGAACATGTATCAGACCCTCAAGCGATTCATTCCAAAGAACCCCGACGTCGTCGATGATCGCTCTATCCACTTCCTCGACTTCCCCACCGTCCGAGAAGAATACTTTGACCCCGAAATTGAGCGTGCCGTCAGCCGCATGCAAGCTGTCATCGAGCTCGGAAGAACCATCCGTGAAAAGAAGAACATTTCTTTGAAGACTCCTTTGAAGGAGCTCATTGTCATCCACTCTGATCCTCAGTACCACGCTGACATCAAGGCTTTGGAAGGATATATCCTGGAGGTAGGGATTGCGTCGTTATCATCATTGTTGTTAGCTTTTCCTAACATTCGACCGTGTGTGCATAGGAACTTAACGTCCGTGAAATTGTTGTAACCTCTGACGAGGACAAATTTGGTGTCAAGTACAAGGCTGAAGCTGACTGGAAAGTGCTTGGCCAAAAGCTCAAGAAGGATGCTCAAAAGGTCAAGAAAGCTCTGCCGGGTCTTACCAGCGAGCAAGTCAAGGAGTTCGTCAAGGTTAAGGAAATGGTAGTCGATGGTATCAAGGTCACTGACGAGGACCTTACTGTAAGTTGCAGTTGATGCCTTTTAACATTGGTTGGATATACGGATTGTGATTGACCCTATTTGCTCTTTAGGTTGTTCGCTACTTTGATCAAGAAGATGCTCATCACGAGACAAACACCGACCGCGACGTTCTCATCCTGCTTGACACCAAGATGTATCCTGAACTTGCACTTGAAGGTGTAGCTCGTGAAATCATCAACCGTGTGCAGCGTCTCCGAAAGAAGGCAGGTCTCTTGCCAACTGATGAAATCAACATGTACTACCGTATCACAAACGATCCCAAGAACGAGCTTGCCACCGTCTTCAAATCACAAGAGGTCATTGTCAAGATCCTCAAGAAACCATTAGAGGATATCAATGCCAAGAGCGCCGATGTGCCAGTCTTTGCGGAAGAAGGCCAAGAAGTAAGTGCTTATTCAATCCTCTTTTTGCTGCAACATGTATGCTGATTTGCTTTTTCTTTTCCAGGTAAATAAGGCTACCTTTGATTTGGTTTTTACCAAATAATTGTATAGAGTTTAAATAGTAAATAAATATTTGAAAGCGAGCATGACAAGTGTATAGATGGATGATGCTGAATTCAGTATTGATTTGATAATTGGAGCCGGTTTACGTCCTGTTGCTCAGATATGATCAGGATATGATCACTTTGAATGTTGCGAGCAAATAAAAGCCGTGCATTGCATCTCAAACACCCTTTGAACTCCTCATTCATGGCTTTGCAGAAAATCCAGCCTAATATCCCGTTTCTCGTCTCGGATTGCAACAATATCCTTAGCAAGGCCCAAATTGATCATGCTTCGACGTTGGCTGCGCGATCTGGAACTAGTAACCAAGTCTACGGAAGCAGCGACGAGACTAGCAATATCAGCGAGGATTTTTCTGGACGAGGTGATTGTTTATTGGAGAGCAACATGCTGTCGGTGGCAGCATTGTTTAATCCACTGGATGACTTAATGCCGGTCTTGGATGGTGCCTCCACTGCTCCGATTGTTGGTTCCGAGGAAATTTTTTGGCAGAATTCAATATCCATGCCTGGCGCAATAGCTGCAGCTCGAGCTGAAGTAGATTATGTATGGATGCCCTTTAAGGAACAACAACAACAAGAAGAAGAAAAGCATCATCAGTCCGCGACCTCGCCTTACGCAAAAGGCAAAAGACGCAGAACCAAATCGAAAAATACGACCGTCGGATATTGCCAACATCCGAAGCATGTAAGCTATCGGTCGGATACTCCTGGATATCAGGCGCTTTCAACGGCGACAGCAGCGATGACGACGACGACGACGACGACGCCGCGACGCGGAAGACCACCAAAAGGAACAAAACCAATAGATCGAAAGCGACTTGTCACCGACGATGCTTCGTCGTCGGTTCTTACGGGCGAGAGTAGCCTATATCCAGGCTCTTTGCTGTGCAAAATGACTATACGACCGCTGCCGAAACGCCTCGAAGCTGTAGTTGGGCGAAAGGATATCAGAGTATGTCTGACATGTCTGAAAAAGAGCGACGCAGACTTGGAATATCTCGGTCATCCGGCGTACAGAGCTCCGCAAGTCCATGGCAAGATGAAACGAGTGTAGAAGTTTTTATGTATCTGAATGCATATTGTTTTGTACTTTGTTGTGAAAATCAATTGAATCATAATCGATATATTGACTGCTTTACGTAGCAGAGCTAGTATTGTCATTTGGATGATGCATGGTATCTCTGAAAATATGGCTGGTTTTAGATGCTGCCAAAAACATACTGGTTAATGTCATTGATAAGCTTATTTATATTTATTCTATTGATTTACCATTGTAATCCTTCATATTTCCAACATTTTTCTCAGCCGCCTAGAGAATCTCGCGTATCTTGACTTGTTGTGGAAAGCGTCTTCAAGCAGGGATCCATACTGGAAGGACTTTCTTTTCTTTTGATGCTTCTTGCCCATTCGTCGCCGTCGCTCTTTTCAGAGTTGTCAGGACGATAGTAAGACTTATCCGAAATCGGATCGTAACATGAACTGAAACCTTGATCGGCTTCAGGGACGATTGTTAGCATTGACACTTGTTACATCTTTTCTGCACTTTGCTTACTTTCAGTGGCATTTTGTACAACGTAGTGGTGATGGTCACGTGTGAAGGTTCTAGTATCGGGTGGCACGATATCGCGGAACGCCCGTTTGAGATGACTGAAGGATGTCTCCTCCCATCCGACAGATTTCGCTCTGTGCTCTAAAATGCCACCGAGGACGTCTATAGCCTGGGATATGATCTACACATCATATGAATATGCATCTCCTTTCGATCTCGTTCAATTTTCTATTTATGCCCGTGCTTACAGCATGTTGTCTCGATGCCAAAACTTCGAGCTCATTCAGTTCCTGAAATAATTCTTGTGCTCGTAGCTGCAGGCTTTGCAAAGCTTGCTCTGTCTCTTGCAATCGGGTCTGGCTTTGGCCGTCCAGATTCTGTGGGCTGCTACCGTGTACATCGGTATCCTGGATATCCTGCAATGTCTCCATATTATGCGCAAATCGGTATTGAAACGGCGATCTAGGGGTTCGCGTCGTCTTTCTGCGTATCAAATGGAGTCGATTCTGCGCGCCTTTCCGAAAATCGTCATGCTTGAATTCCCAAATTTGCCTCGATGGATCTGAAGAAGAAGAGGAAGAAGCAGCAGAATCGTTGATACCTTGCAAGCCATTGCTGACCTTACGAAATCCGTACACTGAATACTTGATTATCGTGGTCGTAACGATATGCTCACGTAGTACTGAAACTTACTGTTGAGCTGCCTCACAAAACTCGGCCAGTTGCTATGTTTGAAATATTGAGGAAGGACAGTCCTTGAGAACTCGTTCACATTGTGCACTCGGAACCGGTCACCCGAAGCCGACCACGTTATAAGACTTTGACTTTCGTCTTCAATCATCCTAGAGGGAGGGAGATCGGAAGCCGATCAGCATACTACAATTATCTCCGTTAACATTGAAGATTTTACGCGTAGAGTTTTGTGGTAAAGGTTGCGGGTACGGAAGGCCTCACACTAAACGGCTGGTGGTGTATGCCCTTTGCAGATCTCTCCAATGCATTGCGGTTTGAAAATCGGCTGGCAGATTGCTGGGACGACTGAGACGACATACGTAGCGTCTCGAATCTGTCGGTACCGTGGCTACCTGAGCAACTGCTTTTATTCTTTTAGCAACGGAACAGCCTCTTTGCGACTACATAAATATATATTCACATCAGTCTATTGACCACATGTTAAAAAGGAAAAAAGCAAGAAACGTACTAGACTGGTGCTGCGAAAGGATTGTTTCCCCCTCCCAGAAGGGATCTAGAGACAGCAGCAAACAGGGCGCGCGGCACATTTACATAGCGCGGTGGTCCAAGTAGCACAGAGCCATATGGTTTGAATCCCTTCATTCGCGAGAAAGGAGAAAAGGCGTGATAGATTTATGCATGGTTCTTCCCAAACTGCTTGCGCATTCGTACTACAAGCAGGCCTGCACGCGGGTGCTACGTGCTCACCGCATCCGGCCAGAGTAACGATAGATACGGCTCCTATTTTCTGCTGGAAGATAAAGTTTAACCGGTGTCCCAGTTTGCAATGCCTCGTCGATTTATATGGCATAATAATCGTCCAGATAAGGCTTTCCCGCAGCATCCAGCTTCTCAGAAGCAGTGGCCCTCGTGGCTGTGACCACCAAAAAGGAATTGCCAAATCAAATCGGTACACGACGGATCGCAGATCTAATCATGTATCGAGATTTTCATTTTATGTGTGCGGGACTAGCCTATCTACAATGCACGATTGCACATTAACTATATTAACTCATCCTCTTCTGTTTCTACAACTATAATGTCAACCAGAATCTCGTCTTTTTCTCCAGTATCGTACGAAACTGAAAGCTTCAAGCGATCGCGTCCACCGTTAGCTGCAAGGAGCGGGCTCGGTGAATATACCAAGCTATTCAGAAGAACGTTGACATCTTTTTTTGTGGCATCTGTCAGTTCGACCGTGGTCGCTGATAGCTCATTGGACAAGGGAACTCCTATTTTAAGTTTGCCGAATGCTACTTCAACAGCAATTTTCGCTTGACGCACTTTTGAGGGACCTCCACGGACGTAGAGGACATCGAGACCTTGGAATTTGCCGGCCGTTGGTTGCTGCAATGCCTTCCGTCTATTGTGTGTCGAGTCTGGGGAGATCGCAGTAAAAGGAGACGTTGACCGATAAATAAAGTTGCGAGGTCCCACCAACTTCATCGGTACATCCCATGATCCGGTTGAGCTAATGATATTTCTCGTCTTCACATCGCGATGCGGAATATCCAAGTCGAATTTGTTCAATACGTGCCCAACCAAGCTTCCATCTTCTATGGGAAGATTGTTGGTCATTTTTCCAAACAGATGGATATTCCAGCTGGTAACCATAATCTTAGTCTTTAGTTCTTGCTCTGCCAGAGGATTCGACAGCAGGAACTTGTGGATCTCTGTGTAACCCGCCGGATACAAGATTTCGCGCGGAAGAATTGTGAAACCTGCCATCTCCAAAGCAGCTCGATGGTTGCGTACGTAGGTAGTAATAGCTTTTGGTCCGTGGCAATTGAAGCAGCCGGGATCATAGGAGTACGATGAGAACGCATATTCGCACATTTCCCTAAACAGTGACCATCCGCGCTTGAAGCGCATCAATCCTTGCGGAAGGTACAGACCATCTTCATCGAGTGTCCATTCGCGGTCGCTGATAAGCCCAGTGTAATCGGATCCAATAAATTCGAGATTCGAGTCTGGAGGGACTCTAATCCAGAGTGCATCCATATCCATATACGTTCCTCCATAATTGTATAGCAAGAGGCAGCGTATGTAATCTGTGAGATGCCAATAGAAATAGTTGCCCTTTTCCCATTTATCCCAGTCTTGTAACCAGTCCAACGTGCCAGGTCCAAAGTACCAATGCCATTTCAGAAGATTTTCCTTGTTGAAATGCACGACGTATATCTCGTAGCCTTGTTTTGTAAACTCCTTGAAGAAACCTTGAGGGAGAGTATTCGAGATCATAAAGATGACAGCACGAGGCTCGTGAACCCACACAAGCTCAAGCGCTTTCCAGTGACGATTGGTAAAAGTAGAAGGATCGCTCGTCCAACATACCCAGTATAGCAATTGCCAGCTGTCCGTTTCAGAAAACTTGGATGACCGTTTGGATAGCACTCCATCGATAATCCAATCGTCGTTGACTCCAATGACTGACGGTTCCAGATCATCTTTGACTTTGGCACCAGACACTTTCAAGTACTCTGGCTGATCCCGTAAAGTCACACCTTTGAATTGATCGCAGTGCAGATTGTTGGAGCGCCAATCGTCTGCTTTACCGTGACAGGGGTAACACAAGGAACACTTGCTTGATTTTAAGCTCGAGCATTGTGATCGACCGTTCACCACATCGTCATAGACTTTGCGCATAGCTGAACGTTCTTTGTCGGTAAATCGCATCGCTATCAAATCATCCTCGCAGCTGCCGTTATCTTGAATACGCCTGTCATGTGTAGGTTGAACGTCATATCCAAACAACCAAAGGGCGACGTTGCGTTCTTCAGAGGCGATGAAGCGCCGAGGAGATTCAACGTCGACGATAATGTTAACTACGTTTTTCGAGAGTGTGTAGAATGTGCCCGTTGTATAAGGCGGTAAAACTGGTAGTGGATAATCATATTTCGAGTGTTTATCTGCATTCGGTCCATCAGTCGGCATGTTCCTAACAAAATGGCGATGTTTAGCGTTGATATTTGCTGATTAGGCACTATAATCCAGTATTACCTGAATACCATCCCTTTCCACAGATTATCTGATTTGCCTTGCGCTTGTACATCAGACTTTACAATATCCCATCGTACAAAGACATCATCGGAAGTCTTGCAAAGGTAGTCGTACGCAAAGCTGTCCAACCATCTCATTGCTTCTAATAGTTTTCGGCTGGTATGCTTAGGTGCGTCTGAAGCTGGCACCATGATGAGATCGTGATATTGGTTGGATTCTTCCTGTATCTTCATCCCGAAAGACATCTTTGCTCTTGAGGAAGGCGGTTGTCCAATGACGAAGCGATACGTGATAGATACATCTTTGTTGCCGTGTTTCAGTAATTTCAAAGACGTCTCCCGAAGTATCTGACGCCTCTCGAAACTTTGAGCTGTCCACGATGATAGGATTAGAACTAGGACTGATATTGATGCATCTTTGGATAATTCGTTTGGTGCGATGGAGGTATCGAAGCGGACACTTTGCTGCATGAGTTGGCTAGTGGTATACTGCAGCCTTTCCATTTGATGTAGCCCGGCAAACATGGTCAACAAGGTGACAACAAACAGCGGCAATACGAGAACTTTGACGGCTGTCGACTTTGTATTGAGCCGAGGACTCTGTACGTCTTCAGCTTTCTGATGGTACTTGGGGCTGGAGGCGAAGCAAAGTTTAATCACGTTCGAAATGAACAGTAGGAGACATGCGATCATCCAGTGTCGAATCGGCTGATCAGCTGGTATTTTCGAGTCGAGAAATGCTGCAACAGACCAGTTGATGACAGTCAACGTAACCAATCGCACGATCGCATTGCTGATCTCGTAATGGTACAGCCACCGTCTCATCATGCTCGTTTGCAGAATCCAGCTCCAGTAGCCAGCGAGCGCGCACTATGGGAGGCGAAAAGTGAACTGTTTGTTATATATTACGTTAGGGAAAGCGTTCATACCCATAGGTTGGCGATCCAAAAGTCGATTTGCGTGCTCTGAAGGGTGATGGCACCTCCCGAGTCTCGTACAGGAACATTGAGTGCAGATTGTATATTATGGATGCCACCGATAATTGCAGGTATTAAGCTTAGTGTCCGTAATAAAATAAGCGGCAGGTGATATTTTCGTGGGACATTGAGACTTGATAGAGAGAGGCCGCGTTGCCGGAGTGACGGCAAGGAGTTCTGCTTCATAGGAAGCCAACGCCGGGAAAAGAAAGCGATGGTGGTCTGTGCCTTTCTCGAGCATTCACATTGCCCCGGAAAAAACTCAGGTACTATCCGATAATCCTCTAAATTTGCCTCATTACCCCGACTCCTTGGACGGTTTTCTTGATCCCTTAAGTATACTAAATTAGAAAATGCTACTTGGATCGAGTATCGTAGATCAACTCTTTTGTCTTTTCTCTGTTGATGTCAAAAAGAACCATACAAAAATTTCCATTATCTACCTATATATTAAGGAAGCGCAATGGGGTTACTATTGGCTATTGTATGATCACCTTCTCTGTTGCTCATCAGGCATGCTGTTCAAAAGGTAAATAGAACATATTCTTTGTACCAGAGGATGTCAATATACAGAATCAGAAATGCAGTGTACATTTCGCCGTCACGGTTCATCAGAATTTCCAGATTTTGACAGCCGCTCCAACGCTTTTCCGTCTTTCGTTTCAAAGAAGAAAAATAAAGCACAAAGGAATGGAATCTGGCAGCGGCAGCGAAGTGACACGGTTATGGCGAGTCTACCGCACGGCGCACCAAATGGTGCACGATAGAGTATGTAGTGAGACATACAATTTACGCACAGCCAGGTATTAATCCCGTTGCAGGGCTATGTCGTGAACCAGGCAGATCTGGATATGGATTTGGAGACATTTCGACGAGAATACGCAGTGTCAGGCGACGTCGAGTATGTACAACTGTGCGATCTTCATCCGAACGTTTGTTAATTAAGTCCGTAGCCGAGACTCGTTGACATTCATTGTCCAAAAGAGAGACGATCCTTCGGAACAGCTGCTCGTATTTTTCCCCAAAGACAAATCAGTGGGCGTCAAACCTCTCCGAGTGTAAGTTTATATGCCAAAAGTGTATATATCAAATCGGTGTTTGACGATGAATGCGTATAGATACGTCGAGCGTATGGCGCAGCAACAAATTTCCAAAGGCATTTGCATATATCAACAGAGCTTAACATCCTCCGCCAGCAAAGTAAGACAACGCGTTTTGCAACATACCAGTTCGACATTCTCTTACGCGCAGTAATGTTAGGTTATCCAATCGCTGCCATCCAGACACACTCTTGAATCTTTCCAAGAGAACGAGTTGCTTGTCAACATTACACATCACGTATTGGTACCAAAGCATGAATTGCTTACCAACGAAGAAAAGCAAGCGCTTTTAAAACGATAGTAAGTATCTATATAACCTTGCACTTTATCTTACTGATCATTTACACTTTTTGATAGCCGTTTGAAGGAAACACAGCTTCCACGTATACAACACAGCGATCCTGTCGCCAGATACTACGGTTTGCAACGCGGCCAGGTAGGAGAATGGATAGGACAATGCAGAACTTTTGCAGCTGAATTAATATGCATGGCTACTAGGTTGTTAAAATCGTTCGTGAAAGCGAAACTGCTGGTCGTTATGTCAGTTACAGACTCTGCATCTAGAAGGATAAATCTGAAGAAAACCCCTAATAATACAACCATTCATCTCTCGCATGCCCTTTTAAACAACTTTCTTCTTTAAGATAGGAAAAATTTTATAACAAAAAAGACATATCGCTATGGTATAGACTACTGTGTATAAGGGTTTAAGAAAAGGAATAGCAGGTCGATATACATCGAACTGGCCAGGTCCATCATCCCATGCCATTTTTCTTCTTTGTTCTTCTTCCTGGGTGGGGAGCACCTTCAACCATACGCCTAACGAGTGGGAAGGTGCCCTCTGAAGACACTACAATATCTAATATAGGCAAAACCCGGGTTAGCATCCGAGATGGCGTTCATGGGTTGTACAAATTACAACGTACTCTGTAGCATGTCTGCCATACAATAACCCCCAAGATTGGCTTGCCAAAAGTAGAAATCGGGGATGGAGTTTCCAGCCTGAAATAAGTTTTCCAAATCTCGCTGGTGCTTGAGCGTCAAGGGGTGGAAATCCTGGTCTCGCGTCACTCCCCATTCTGGGTGATAGACTTTGGATGGATCCAGAGCTTGACCTTTGTCAGCACTGCTTTGAGCATCGAGAGTTGGAGGAGCAGGGGTAGAAGCGGTTGTATTTGACGCAGGTTTGGACTGCTGCTGCTGTTGTTGTTGTTGCTGCTGCTGCATATTCCGTCGAGCATTTTGATTGTAATCAAGAAAGGCGTCTGCGGGGTCCGAGCTAAAACCGGCGGTTGATGGCGGCCATTGCTGGTCTACTACCGATGGCGGATAGTGTTCTGGATGGAGTCCAATAGCAGGAAGCGCACCAGGATTCGGTGCAGTAACAAGACCGGCTTGTTGGTCCAGACCTGCTCCCAGCTCTGGATGGAGCGAAAACATCTGCTGCTCCTGTTGGTGTTGGTGATGCTGTTGCTGCGGGTGATGGTGAAGGTTGTGTATTGTAGGATGTTGGTTTTCGGTCGCATCAAAAGTCATATGGTTGTGAGCCATTGTTGCTGCACAGTAATCGAAAATGATTATGCATCCAAGCTTTGCTTTGAGCGGAAAATCGAAAGAAAGAGAAAGGAGAAGGAGGGCGGGGGAATTGACCCACTTGAGTATCCACCGATTTTGGGGAACTGCGCTTTCGTCGTGAGACTTGCAACCGGTGCAAATGAAATAAACAAACCAACTCACTCGTCAGCTGACGCATCCTTTTGCTTTGGCGTGCTGTTGCTGCGGTATCAACTAAAAGAGTCCACTGACTAATTCTAGCTCGTGTCTGCGTATAAGCATGCACCCGAATTGCAAGTGTCTGGATGTTGGATTTGCACTTGAATGTCGATGGGGTGTAGATAAACAATAGTTCACAGTGCCAAGGGAAACAAGGGGCGCGAGAGCGTCACTTAAGGTTATATCCAGGAATGATCGGCAAACATACGTAACTCCAACTGTACAGTGCATTTTGTAGCGTAGACATCATAACTCAATCGACATGTATGCCTCGTCGTTGACAGATCGATAAAGAACACCCATTGAGGCACCATGGACGAAACACTCCCGAGTCGGGATGTATGCGCATCTACACAGCATGTGCCAATTATGCAGGAGACTGATCCCACCGGTTTCGATACAGAAACGAACTACATTTACTTTCTGTGATCAGATCATAGACGCGATTTTTATACTGGCAGCGCTCAAGATAACAGGGCATGATCTATGAACCTTTTTTGTCAAACAGGTAGTTTATCAGGCTCGTCCTGCTGCAATCTTTTAGCCATACGCAGCCCACAAGTCGTGACACTAAAAAGATCGCCCATCCAATACAGAGAAACCAGCAGAACAATTGAAACGCACGCTGCTTCGCGGACCTCCTTGTTTGTAATGTGCCGCCGCGATCGTTAGGAATCAGCTGTATCCGTTTCCTTGTCTTTCGCTCTGGGCCAGCAGAGCAAGCAGCGCCCCTGTCTTGGTCGGTGACATTCGTCCGCGAGATCTTTGCTCCTGTCGGTTGCGTAGGTAAATGGCGGCGCAGGCGTGAAGGACGATGGCCGCTTTCGAGAGCTTGTTGACCAAGAGACATGAAAAGTAGCAGCAATAGCAATATCTTGGGCAAGCCTCCGTGTCTATCTTGGCTGACTTGGCAGTCTTTTTAATTCATGGCTTTACTGCTACCCGCTGCAATGTATGCCGCTACTACTTTGGCCCATATATCACGGGGTTGCGTCCTCCTTGACGCCAACAAGCATGATAATGGGAGTTGACAGGATAGGTTTTATACGTGATTACACGTGAACCCTAGTCTGTGCCGTTGAGGAAACAGGACTAAGCATGCGCGTCTGGTGGGCGTTCGTGCAAATGCTGAGACCTGCACAGCTTTAGAGAACAATGAAGGTACCCTAGCCAACGGTCTCGAGCTCAAAAGGACATTCTCCACATCAGCTGTGTGACGAAGAAGGCTAAGGTTTAAGATAATCAGTACATAGCATATGTAGTACATGATCGTACGTCGCCCGATGGTTGTTTCGGGGGTTACGGGATATTGTAGAGCTTGTGAGTTTAACAATGCAACAATAACTTTATTTTCGTCCGTCTAGCTCCCAAACTGAGTGTGCGCAGTGCGCAGTTCTCTATAGAATATGTATCGCGATCACGCTTCTACACAGACATCCAAGGAATTTTATGGTATGCACACCTTAAAACGGAAGTGCGTCGTAGTAATTTGAACGTAGCAGCAATTTATATGCTAGCTTGACAAGAAGATGAGCTTCTTGAGGATTACTGTTTTATTGACAACATGATGTTCACTTGTTCGATATGGTTCTAATACAGCATATCATTATCTGCGAAGGTGTTCGCTGATTCGGACATCAGTGATAGTGCACAAGTTCTACATCTTCTGAGGATAGGCCAAATTTTTCTTTATTTCATACATACTCGGGAAAACAAATCGAAAACTAAACAAGTACCGGTAGTCAAACCGCACATGTGAATGGATGTATTTACATGGTAACTGCATGCAGTTTGTGACATGATATTTGGATATGGTTCTTGACTTCTTGTCCATGGAAATATTGGCGCCGATATGTACATCAGCTGAACCTAGAGATGGGCTAGTAGGATAAGAGTAGCAGAAAAGGCTGAAAGAACGTGCAAAGGGATTGGAAAGGGTATATCATTGTCAGATACATGTACGAGGCATAAAATTAAGTCATCAACGTCGTCGGTTTTCGTTCTTTGATGAAGAAATCACTTCAGCAGAGGGCAGTGAGGTCGTTTGTGGCCATACTTGCCGCACCATGTGCTGTGAGAAAGATCCAATGTTAATATCGATTCTTCAACAGAATATTGGCAAGAATGCAGAATTGTATGCAGTTATTCTTACCACTGGCCGCCCTGTAAGTTCAATGGTTTGACAGCAAAAGACATTATCATGGCGCTTTTGACTGTAAATACATGTCTAGAAAAGATGAATAAAAATACAAGCCGAGGGACATTTGCCGGGATGGATGTTTATATAGGCTGCCAACAGGGAGCCTGGTACACCATTGCATCAGTACGGTGATGTTAGCATACTGCAAGCATGCTACACCGGTGTCCAACTCACTTTTTGGCTATTAGCAGCTGTAGAAGATATGCCTACCATTCCTTAAGATTGATTCCTGAAAAATTTTAGTGCGGTTCCTTGGAAACTATAAGAAATAAATACATGATGTCAGTCTTAATACATAAGCATCATAGAAAGGGGCGATACCGGCGACATTTCCACGCCACACTGCGCGCTAACTAGAAAATCGTGCATCGTCGCGCCCGTAGCTGCGCATCTTGCTATTTTCAACTGATTGCACCGTTTAGTTCGCGGGGCAGTCGTAGTAAGCGTACGATACGATGGAAGATTCCAGAGCAACGAATATCAAGCAGGATAGGAGTATGTAGACATCTTGGGATTGTCAAATCCTTTATTTGATTGTATCCCTGACTGCTTTGGTCAAGCGCGCCATCAAGCAAGCCTCATGTCACACATACGTTGCATCTAGAATCAAGAAGATGCAGAAATTGATAGCCCAGCGAATGCAATAATATTCCGTGCGCTTCGATGGCCAGAACAACCTCCTTGGGCGCTTGCATTCTTTTGGAAAGCCGATCGATCGGTCACACTCTACCGGGCGATCGGAACACCATATGCACGTTCAAGTTGAGGATGCGATTTCGCCAACAATGTTTTGCGCCAAATCGAACATGAACGAAATATTCAGGAGTACATAAACCACTTACAAAATATTTCCTTGTCTTTGATTATCTATCTGCATCAAGAACGATATTTGCGAGTGTCAAATCTGAGGCCGCAAGCCCCAACATCCCTTGGATTTTATGCTGTTTGAGAATTTATCACCTCAATTTGCATATACAGTACTGTCCAGCTTCCAATATATTCTATTCCTCTATTGAGAAGCCAAGACGTGGCGCCTTCACCTATTGGATCGTATTTAGATGCATAAATAGCACAGCGGCATCGAAATAACACTGACATATCATAATTTATGATACTTCCCGACATATTGTAGCTACTTTCTGTAAACTGAATATCTTAAGCGTACAGCTCTTTATTATATCTATAGATTTTTCATTTATAATGGGAGTGTGAACTTAAAACGACACAGCATACATAGCATTATGATGTTTCACTAAAGGCGTCGTTCTGAAATTATCAAATTGGAGGCACAAAAGCCACAGCACGAAATTCCTAAAGCTGCATTTTTGCAGGAACCAGATCTCTCAAGTTGCTTCGACATGGCCGTAAAGCGCAAAGGCAAACAGCAGAGAGAGCACGACAAGGCAAAGAAGGTAATGCAAGCTTTATACGCCTTGACTGATGTGGATTCTGATGGCATTGTGCTTGCAGCCCAAGGTCGTTGTGGAGTCGGAGCCCGAGGACGACTTGGAATCGGGCGCAGAATCAATAAGCGATGATGACGAAGATCTCATGGCAACTGCACAGAACTCGACCTTCGATGACTATGAAGACGATGAAGCAGGAGAATGGGAAGAACAGACAGACGAAGACGGTGACATGGAAGATCAGGAGACAAACGATCTAGACAGAGAAGCAGCAGGAGGCGAATTAGAGGGATTAAAAGAAACTGCCGAACTGTACAAATCGAACATATTCAAGCTGGAGGTATTGAAAAGAAACGGTTCACAATCAGCGTTTCGTTAGATATTAACGGCTGTTGTAGATCGATGAAATGCTTAAAGAAGTTGGTGTAAATTACGACAAGCACAAGCGATTGCTAGCTGCTCTCAAAGATATCAAGAAAACTTTCGAAGATATCCCAGCAGAAAAAGAGTCTCTTGTAAGTGGATGCAGAAGATGGCTTCTGGAAATTTGCTAACTAGGATATACTTTAGCTTGTGCAATATCTAAAGTCAATGCAGAAGAAAGGAATTACTGTCCCTATAATGCAAGAGCAGCCGCCATCCGACGCTTTGTATAAATTCAGCATGCAAAAACCATCTAATGTAAACGTAGTTGGCAGCTATGCATTGCGGACGATTGCAAAGACAAAGAAAGCATTCAACGTTGATGTGGCAGTAGAGATGCCATCTGTAAGTGCAAAGTGTATGGAATGTATGGAAAGAAAAACTAACAGTAGTTTAAACTGGAATATTTTTTCTCTTTAGTCGTTGTTCCAAGAAAAGGATCATGTCGACAATCGGTATTTCTACAAGCGTTCATGCTATTTGGCAGGACTTGCTCTTGCTCTGAAGAAATCAAAGAAGGGCTATCGAATGGAATTCAGCTCATTCAACGGCGATCATCACAGACCGGTGCTACTTATCCATCCACCTGGTGGTATGTTGACCTTGATTGGAATTTACAGGATACACCCACCGTTGCTTACGTGAGTTATCGCAGATAAATCCGAAGTCGATTTTTCAAAAACCAAATGCATCATTCGGATAATCCCTTGCATAGCAAACAATGTTTTCCCCATTCAGCGCCTAGCGCCTAGCAAATGCAATTTGCGTAAAGACGACGAAAGCAGTGCCGATAAGAACTCTCAGTCGACACCGCTGTACAACGCTGCAATTCTCAAAGACACTGTACCTGTTTCCAGTCTTGCCTTCCTTTATCAACATGCTAAATCGACACCGGCTGTCAAAGAAGCTGTGATGCTAGCTAAAATTTGGCTATATCAACGTGGTCTCGATGCATCAACGTCAAAAGGATCTGGATTTAGTCTGTTTATTTTCAGCATGTTGATGGGCTATCTGTTGCAAGACGGAGTTAAAGGCAATAAGAAATTGTCTACAGGATATAGCTCATACCAATTGATGCGTGGAACAATGGATTTCTTGGGTAAATATATTTATTAAGGCATCGATCGAATCAAAGATAAGGACTTGTGCTTACGATCTATCCAATTTATAGCTAATCATGATTTCAGCGCTGAACCAGTAATGATCGGTACTTACGACCATCCAGAGGTAAATGGAAGTTCTATTATGCAAACAATCATGGATTGATAATAACTTATTGAAAACAGTTCTCCGCTGAAGTATTCCGCCGCCACTACGATGTTGTTATTGTTGATCCGACTGGTACTGTCAACCTGGCAGCAGGAATGACTTTGTCTGGACTGGCTCAGGTAAGAAGGTCTTTGTAACATAGCTACAAAGCAATTATCTAAATGCATTAAAGGTGCAATACGAAGCAAAACTTGCGATGACATACTTCAACGATTCTACCGATCGATTCGAAGCTTTATTTTTGAAGAAAGTTGATGACTATACTCTACGTTTCGACAACTTTGCAAAGTATGTATTGGAAGGCCCTCTTCATGTTACCACCTGATTAATCGTAGACTCTTTCAGGATCAATTTGTCTGCATCCGAAACTATTCAATATAGCTCCGTCGAGAAATTCGACAATCCATCCTACCGTCAAGTCTTTGCTCGTCGACTAGGCACAGTACTGAAGAAAGGTTTGACAGATCGTGCCGAGCTAATTGCGGTCCAGTACGATTCCGACAAATCATGGAACATCGATTCTGTCGTACCAGAGGAGAGCGACTGCGATATCAGCATTGGATTGATTTTGAACTCTGACCGCGCTGCTCGTCTTGTGGATCAAGGTCCTGATGCTCAGCAAAAGGAAGCAGCTGAAGAGTTTAGAAAATTCTGGGGGTCAAAGGCAGAACTTCGACGTTTCAAAGATGGCAGTATTCTGGAAAGTGTCGTATGGCAGACTCAGGGCTACGAAAATCGTACTCTCATTGTACGAAGCATTGTGCGATATCTGTTACAGCATCACTTTGGCCTTGATAATTCGCGTATGCGTTACTGGGCAGGACAGCTCTATCCCTACACGCATCTCGCTAAAGCAGTACCAAATCAGCTGTACAACCGAAAGTTAGACATTAACGGATTCCAGCCTGTTATGACTGCATTCAATGAGTTAGCAAAGACTATCCGAGCAACTGACAGTAACCTGCCACTCTTGATCAATAACGTTTATCCTGCCGATCCCACCCTTCGCTACGCCAATGCCATCTTACCATATCCCATCGACTTTGATAACATTGCTGGCTATCCTTCCACAGCACGTTATATCCCGGCTATTGATGTAATTGTGCAACTGGAAGGTTCAAGCAAGTGGCCAGATGATTTGGCTGCCTTTCAGAATGTCAAACTCGCATTTTATCTCAAAATTGCGCAAGAACTCGAGAATTCTTCCATCAAATCTGTGGTAGTTGACGATGTATCGGAGACGAATCCGCTGGCAGCAAGAGGTTATTTGGATGTGTACTTTTACGGCTTTGTCTTCCGATGCCACTTGCATGTCTCTCAGGAAAGCAAACTCTTGCAAAGAATCGTCGATAATAAGCAAAGCGACAAGGTTAAAAAAGAACTTGCTCAAGCCGCGCTCGAAAACCATCAATATCGTTTCCAGCATCGCCAATTGCATACTTTCCATATTCAAGCAGTTTGCGCAAAGCATCCAGCATTCTCCACTACAATGCGACTTGTAAAGCGATGGTTCGGTGCTCACCTGTTAACCAGTCAAGTCCCTGAGGAGGTGATCGAGCTAGTATGCGCGCATGTCTTTGTCGAACCTCATCCGTGGTCAGCTCCCGTGAGCGCCTTCACTGGATTTACACGCGTTCTTGCGCTATTAGCCTCGTGGGACTGGCGGAAATCCCCGTTGATTGTAGATCTTGAAGGCGAATTGACGAGCGCAGATCGAGATGTAATCTTGAAGAATTTCACTCAGCTTCGAGAACGCAATCCAAATATAACTCAGGGTGCGATGGTCATTGCGACTGCCAAGGACAAGTCTGGCTTTCGATGGTCACAGTCTCATCCGAACAAAGCAGTAGCAGCTAGAATACAAGCTCTCGCAAAGGCAGCTGTTGCAACTTTGGAGCAAACCATCTCCTCGGGCAACGAGACAGAACTCAAGGTACGATATGCTTCGTTTTTCTTTCTCGTCGCATGCTCAAATTTCTAACATGGCTATTTTGAATTTTTTAGCGTATGTTTGTGACCTCCATGGCAGATTACCATGTAGTTATTCAGCTAAAGACTTCAAGATGCACTCGTTATTACCAAAGTCTACGACCACAATCTGAATATTTCTCCTCCAAGAAAGCATCCGAGTTGGGCGATAAAGCATACGCCGGATTCGATCCAGCTTCACAATTCGTCTCCGAGCTACAGGTACCGATAATTTCAAGAGTGATATCTGTAATGTGGCGTTCTAATTGGTAATTTGCGTTAGAATTCATACGGTGATCTCTTGATGGTATTCCACAACACGTATGGTGGCGATAAAATTGGACTTGTCTGGAATCCGGTCCTCACCGGCGCAAAGCAATGGAGAGTCACATTTGGCTGCAACAGTGTCCCTGTTGATATGTCACCTGAAGGCCGCTTGGTAAGCAAACAGGCTCCTTCGAAGAGTTTTGATGGACTTGATGAAGACTAACTCTACGTGTATAGAAACCTGCGGGTGGACAACAATTGTCAAAGCTGGCTGTTCCTAACTTTAACGCCATCTTGAAGGAAATTGAGAGACTTGGAGATGGTATCATAGAAAGCATCACTGTTCAAAAATCATAAGTTTTGTAAAGCATATAAACTTCATTTACACATCTTTGTCTCTTATTTTCATGCAAAGATTTAAATCGTCCCTAGAACATCGCATTATCCTGTAATTGAAGTTTTAATTGACAACAAGGTGACGAGTGCGAAGAAAATATGAGTACATCGCCCGGCTTAACGCCAATTTTTTGATGAAGAATTCTATCCGCAGAAATGCATAATTTGTTTGATGAAGAACGTAAATGGCAGACGCAGCTCGGGCGCCTCATTTCTGCTTTACATTCTGGGCACTCCGCCTTTAAAGACAAGATGGCTCCGCTTGGTCGCATTTTGGGTTCCTCAGGTTCAGCGTTGGATCTTTGTCGACGACCATCAGGTCATGCAGTTGTCAACACTGCAGCGACCTAGGCTTTCTGTAGTCCTTGTTGTAATCGCCGCTGTCCAAGCTTTCGGGCTCTACCTATTCTTAAAGGGCTTCTTACTGGCACGACAAAGCCTACTACTAGAAGGAAGATCACGTTCAGCATGGGAAACATTTCCCGTGTACGATCCAACCCCGTTGACGAGCGATTTACCACCAACAGTTCCTGCGTCGCCTCCATTTGAACGCGCTGTTATAGTAGTTATCGATGCACTTCGATTTGACTTTTTGTTGAAGAACGACAGCCAAACGAATCATGACAAATATTTCTTGAAACGCCTTCCAATTATACAAACTCTGCGCGACCATCATCCAGATTCATCGCTGTTGTATCAATTCCGTGCAGATCCGCCTACAACGACTATGCAACGCGTCAAGGGAATAATGACAGGATCCTTACCGACATTTATTGACGCTGGAGCGAACTTTGCATCATCAGCGGTGTCCGAAGATCACTTGCTACGGCATGTAAAGAAAAAATACCAGCAATTGTATTTCATGGGAGACGATACTTGGACGAATCTATTTCCAGAGGTCTTCGACGATGATAAAGCGTTTAGCAGTGATAGTTTCAGAATGTTCGATCTCCACACTGTTGACAACCGAATATTATCAAAACTGTGGCCACTCTTGGAAAGCGACGATGCTAGTTGGCAAATTATCATCACACATTTCTTGGGCGTGGATCATTGTGGTCATACATATGGACCATCACATCCAAACATGGCAGACAAGTTGACACAAATGAACGGAGTCATTGAACGCATATTATCACATATAGACGACAAGACACTACTGGTTGTTATGGGAGATCACGGCATGTCAGTCGAAGGAGATCATGGAGGAGAAAGTACAGAAGAGCTTATGAGCGGATTATTTCTCTATTCTGGTCGAGCGCTTACCTCGGACGACCGATACCATCGAGATTTATGCCGCCGTATTCATAAAAAGCGATCCCAACTTCTCGGTTACGATGAACGTGACATTGCTGATCGGCTGAAATACGATGCAGCAGCGTATCCAATCGTCGCACAGGTCAACATTGTACCCACGTTGGCATACCTACTCGACATTCCAATACCGTTCGGTAATCTCGGCGCGGTGATCCCGGATGTCGTTATACCTCCAAAAGAAAAGCTGGCTGAACGACAGGATTATCTCTTGCATATGGTGCAAGAATATCGCAAGAATGCGCTGCAAGTGCGAGAATATCTGCACGTATATTCGGAGCAGACGAACCAGCATGGATTTTCACCTAGAAATTTGGAGGAATTATTTGAATTATTCAACATTGCAGAGCGGCACGTCGAAGAAACTGTAAATCGCGGTTGGTCTCCTCCAGCTGGCTCAGCTTTGGATACCTTGGAGCAAGCTATTTTCGAGTATGATGCATTTTTGATCACGACAATGCGATACTGCGCATCAATTTGGGCTCAATTTGACGTCGGCTACATGATATATGGCATAGCTATGCTCATTTTGACCCTGGGCGTAGTTATTATTCGATCAGCATACAGGCAACCGATTTTGTCGCTGTCAACTTTCACAAAATGGACAGTATTCCTGGCTATTACAATTGGGATCGTATCATTTACGTTGCAACAACAATCTTCAACGTATATCGCAGCCTTGGATGGCCTGGAAAAAATCGATGCCATTGGCATCATTGTCGCTATAACGGCTTTGCTTTTTACTCTTACGACTACATCGCATTCGACTGAAGTGAAGACAGAATTATTCTTCCTTGCTTTACTCACGTCACTCAAGTCCGCTACTTTAGGCTCAAACAGCTTCGTGATATGGGAAGATCGTGTTGTACGCTTCACATCCGCTACACTTTGTGTGTTGTGGATCATACGCTCATTATCTTCGCGGAAAACGGGTGAATCTCTAGCAGCAACCCTTTTCCCTCCCGTTGGTGTACTTTGTTGGATACGAATGACAGGAATTACAGGACATTGCCGTGAGGAACAATTTCCATATTGCGATTATGTGCACAATGGACATTTAGAACTTGGATATTATCCCGGGACGATCTGTTTCTTGGCTTTGTCAGTGTTCATCTTTATATTTTATCTGCCAAATTTTGTCAAGAAAAATGTCACAACCAACGGCGGATGGATAATTTCAATCTTACATCGAACTGTCATGACCGTCGTTTTTGCTCGCATGATACTGGATATATACGAAGGATCGACGACAACGATCACGGCAACAACCGGCTTGATGGCTGGAATAGAGAAACTCCTGCAAACATCGTATACGACATCTCTCCTAAAAGTGTACCTGCCGCATCTTGTGTATTTAATCACCATTACAAGTACCTTACATTGCATTTACTACATGTGTCGATATCCTAGTCAAGCGACCAAGCAGACATGCACCTGGATTCTACTTTGCTTCTGGACAGCGACGCTGGCGATGCTCCAGAGACCGTTGGGCACATTTGTCCTCTGCACAGCACCTTTCATCATCCAATCTGTTGCAAAGCAGCATGGTAATCAAAATACTTTGATGCTTCGGCTAGGCTTGCTCCTCTGCATAGGCCACCATCTATTCTATACCACATATCATCAAGCTACATTTACGTCTCTACCGTGGAAAGCAGCATTCATCGGATTCGATGACATGAACTACTACGCAGGTGCTACGCTGGTCGCGCTATCGACAATCTCGGGATACATTGTTTCCTGGTTAAGCTGGATGATGCTTCTAGCAAACGATACTCAGCAACAGCAAGACCTAGATGGGACTTATTATCTAATGCTTCTATTAGAATTAATACCTACAGCGTTGTCGTCAGTCTTTGTGTGTATCCTGAGACGACATTTAATGACTTGGAAGATCTTCGCGCCACGATTTTTACTACAAGCTATTTTGGGCGTGGGGTCCGCTGTGTTTACCATCATTTGTCGTCAATTATTACGCGACTAATAAAGAGCAGTGTGTAATCGACCGAGTGACTGGTATGCAACGCCCATTGCAGTTAAAGTAGAAAATATTCCGATGCGTTCCTGAATGCAAGTTGTGCCATCCTCGTTTCTGAATTTTTATCTTCCCTCTCTTTTTATATTTCTCTTTTTACGCTTGTTGGTTTGCCGCCGTTTCCTCTACACGAACAGCAAATGTCGAATTATCCTACGTTGCAAAATCCATTGCTGACTTCGTCACCGCCTCCTCGCCCTCGCCGACTATTTGAGGGAATATCCTCGTCTGCCTCTATCAGGGGCCTATCCTCGGTATCCACCGCATCCTTCAAACAGTTCTTTAGTAAATCAATCCAGCAACTGTCCACAGCTGGCTCCCAGCTTAGACTTGCGAACCCATCCAGCAAACGCATCGGTCCGGCATCCATCCATTCAGGCGGCTCCAATTACGACTATTTTAAAAAGCCTAGTCCATCAGCGACCAGAATGTTGGTGCCGAAGAGCGGTCCAGTCGTGCACTACAACGGTAATTGCGATACACTGGAAGAGCTGCCAGCAGAAAAGTTGGATTGGGTTTTGCAGGAGGATGAACTCTGGAATAACGGGTCACCGCTATTGTCCAATCACCGAGGATCCATTGTCTTATCAAAACCTTATGGACGTTGCCAGACTTTGCAAGTATCTTTCATGAGCGACATATAAAGAGGATTTGGGAGAGAATTAACTAATACTTGACGAATATGAATAGTCCAATGATGCAGACACCATCTCTTGCACCGTCTGTAAAACCAAAAGCCATGTTCTATCTTCGAGGTAACCATATTACACTAGCAATAGAAGCTTTTAGCTTGATCTAATCCTTTTCGTATTAACAGTAATCTCAATTGTCAAGCAGAAGGTGACCAAGCGTACGTCGATTACGCTTTGCTGTACGAAGATGCTGTCGCTAAAAGATTTGTAAATGCATAGCATGTTTCTTTAGAGCTACGGTGCAGTGGCCACAGGGTTTATGCATGAGCCAGTATAGACCTAGCGAAAAATGCGGAAAATACAACATTACAGCAGAGATCGAAGAAGTATTTTTGCTGTAAGTGTACATGATAGTGATAACTCACCCTGATTGCCTACTTTGATGCATGCTAAAATACTGTTTTCTAGTGATATAAACCAGCCGTGTACAATCGTACTTAGCGTCTTGATGCAATCAAAGTCTACGATGGCAGGCTTGATGCGGCCTCAAGAATCTCATGTGGGCAAATATGAAATACATGCAAACATGCAACCAAAGGCAAAGCAATTACATCGTATCCGATTGAGTGCTGACTGCGATGTCATGGCCGTCTACGGAACCTATGTCAGCACTGATGCCCGAGTACTCCTAGAGAGCAGACGTATCCACGCAGCATTTATTACAGTTTACATCCGCGGCCGAGCGACACCGGTACGTTTCACGAGATTAATGCAGAGTAAAAGAATAAGAGCATTTAATCCATGATTTTAGAAATGGGAAAGATTCTGGGCTGTGGTGGAGGGTCCAAAACTATTTCTATTTGATTTCGAGTTTAAAGAGGCAAGTAGAAAATCAACCCATATATGTTTCTTGAAAGTCTAAGTGTGTTCGGTAGACACGACCGCCAACGTATATCATACCATTGCATCATCTGCTTGATGTACGACATCCTCCAACAGATGACGATGAGCGTCAAGTGGACGTTGGTTCGTTGGGTCTAGCCTTGCAGTTTTCGGACAAGGCATTGAGCCGGCAAGACCTAATTTGTGTCAGAGATATCCCATATTTTGAATGCCGAATGTATGTCCTTCCTGACAGCAGCGTCGCATCTCGCGACTGGGAAAGCGCGCTGGCCTACGTGGCAGGTGTGGTCCAAGAATACGGAAATACCGAGGAGGACGATGAAGAGGAAGAATTATTCGACGACGGTAACACAGTTGCATCATCAATGTTGAGTAGCAGAAGCGATAGCTGCGATGCTTACGAAGACTGCTATTCGGTCAAAGCAAATAGCCCTGCCTATAATGAGCAAAACAGACAATATTACTTTGAGACAAAATTAGTACCTGCAAAATTCTTGTGGTAACATAGCAATTGATGCATAAAGAGCGATCGTCTTATTTAACTTTTGTTAATCCTGTATCGATACCCATGGATAATGAATTGTCAATGATAAAAAGCAGCATATCACCTCCTCTTCCTTTCACTGCCTTTATAGTTTTCTAATACTAGAAGCAGGATATGATCCGTCTCAGAAATACTATTATACATTCTTTGTTGTCCCTTCGAATATTATATAGCTCTACATTTGTCTCCAGCATATGTATGAGAGTTATCCTCGATTGGATGACATGCACACGCACATAAACGATCCGAATTAAAAGTACTTTCAATATCTCTTTTCGACAGCTTGGTAAATCTTCCCGCTGACTTTCCCTGAAATGCAAGTCTGGGCGCACAAAAAACCGACGCTGCATGATCGCCGCTTCTAACCTTTGTCTTTGTCTTCGATACCCCCACTTTTCGACCATGCAAACCGATTCTTCCACTGGTGAAGGATCGTCTTCCAGAAAGACGAAGTCTCAGTATATGACTTCAAAACCGTCAGAGACATCGCCATTACTCGGCAGA
Organism: Rhizomucor pusillus; assembly: GCF_041956525.1. Classification (NCBI taxonomy): domain Eukaryota; kingdom Fungi; phylum Mucoromycota; class Mucoromycetes; order Mucorales; family Lichtheimiaceae; genus Rhizomucor; species Rhizomucor pusillus. The sequence continues at coordinate 792,320 of NW_027192143.1, read as the reverse complement.
AACGGTGCGCTAGACTATGATTCGACATATTCAAAACGAAAAGACAAGTTCCGGGCTCGATCGTCTAGAAATGATCAGCATGATAATTCGCTCGAACATGATCGACACGGGAACGAATCTAACGCTAGACCGAATTTTGTTCAAGAACTGATAACCTGGGGACGTGGTCGTTGGCAGCTCTGTAGTGTCTTGATCAGCTTGTTGTGTATCTCCCTGATCCTGGTTGCAGCCTTGCTTTTGCTGACGCCCGAATATGCACAACGCTCCCTCGAAGACGGCATGCAGGTCAATTTTCGGGAGGCATCTATTGTGAACGCTACGGAGAATGGCGACGTTAGCATACTGACATTGCACATCGTCGGCGAGCTGCTGTTACAGAATCTCACATACAAGCTGGCAAAACGAACATCTTGGCTTCTGGGCGATATCAACACTCGGCCATCTCATCTGCAGATCTATTATATACCCAAGACATCTGAGCAATACCAACAAAATGAACAGCAGCAGCTCATGGGAACGATCACGTTACCTTCCTTGACGATAAGCTCCCGTTCGCCCATTACTCAGTTTAGTTTTGATACCCAGTTTGTTATCAGCAACGCATCATCCTTGATGAATTTTTGCATAGATGCAGTAGCGTCGCCTGAGGTATCTTGGAAAGTATCCGGTCCTGTTGAATTGCAGCTTGGTTGGTTTTCTCCCAGTATCAATTTGCAAAGACAAGTGACTTTGGATGGTATGTCTTACTTTCTGGTTACTTTGCTGAGAGTGCTAATGTGCTTATTCTTATGTTTGTTTAGGCATGGATGGGCTCAAGGAAGCCAGCATACAATCCATATCATTTCCTGGAGCTCATCCACTAGGTGGAATAAGTCTTGAGGGTGCTGTAGCTATATACAATCCTTCGTCAATGCTCAGTCTTACTTTGGGAGATGTTGATTTTGGCATCTTTCTTCCTGACTCGAACAGCACAGTGTCGGACGATATGATGATCGCTGTCGTTCTGGCTAAGGATGCGGCATTGCTAGGAAAACGACACAACACTTTTAATATCTCGGGACGTTCCTTACCTTTGGACGACAGCAATATACGCGGAAAACGCTTAATGGAAAACTTTCTGTCAACATATCTGCGTGGAAACGACTCAATAGTACACGTGCGAGGCAGTCCATTTGGACCGGATCAAAACAGATCCAGCCAGAGCCTATCAACACCAAAATGGCTGCAAAAAGCTCTGCAATTGTTAACTATTGCAGTGCCGTTTCCTGGAACGAAAGAAACGGAGCTGATTCAATCATTGGAGCTCACCAATATCAAGATCGATTTCTCTAGTCAAGGAGATCCGCTGATCTCTGGTGATGTTGCTGCCCTCCTGAAAAAGCCAAAGGAGATGCAATTCTCAATGAATGTCACCAGCATTCTGCCACATGTATATCTCTACCCACAACAAAACTCGTCATCTCCGTTTGGACAGCTAATTCCAGACGAACCTTGCCCAGCAACAACAAAGGAAGGCGACGGAAGCAAAGACGTCCCGTTTGGCACGTTAAAAGTGCTTTCGAAAATCCAGCGTGCACCTTTCAGAGTGTTACCGGGCAAAGATGACGATTTTCAAAAGTTTCTCAACGAGATATTTTACGGCCGAGGTGGCAAAGTATACATCCGCGGCAATGCTGAAGCACAAGTGGATAGTCCTTTTGGTCTTCTCAATATCCATGACCTTGCATTCCGTGGAGAAATCGATACAAAAGGTACATTGAGGAACGTTTAATGTCTGGATGTGGGTTAGTGTGTGCGTGCGTGTGTAGATGTGCGAGCGCAAAGAAAGAAAAGAAGAAGAAGAATAAAGAGGAATACAACAAGTGACTTGACTCCGTCATTGATTTTTTGCTATTTTTTTTTCTATATCAAAAAGGCATGAAAGGATTAACAGACCCGCCACCGGAAGCAACTTCGATTTCACTTATCCGAGGAGATCCGGATGCACTACATTTATCTTGCGTCCTGTTGATTCACAATCCGTCGGACGTCGATATCAATCTCGGACAGCTTAACGTGCTTTTGGAATACGACAGTCAAGTTATCGGCGATGCGACTATCGAAGAGATGCATCTACTGCCGGAAAGAAGGAACGAATACGTTGCTGCAGGCAGGCTACTTATCAACGGGCTACCCAATTCGCCATCGTCGTCAGCATCTCCCATGATCGACTTTATAGGTGACTATATCTCAGGTATGTGAAAAAAAGGTACAAATTCCTAAGGATGATGACGATCCATTGATACGAGATATGCGATTGTGGGCTAGGTGAAAAAAATGTCAGCCTAACAATTTCTGGACGGCATCCGAACGCTACTGCGTCTGACTTGTTGAAACTGCTTATTCATAATCTGGAGTTCACGGTGGAACCACCGATGTTTGAAGAGCAGCCTTTGCTGGAGGATATGCAAATGAATATCTTGTCGTCAACGACAATAATGTGGCTCTGCAATCCGTTTGAAAACATTGTTATCCAGTTGTTAAACCTGAATGGAACGGCCAGGTACGAGAGTCACAATATTGGCACCGCGGTCGCAGATTTCGAAAACCTAGAAGAAGGATGGGAGGGTCCTATTGTTTTACCGCCCCTGGCGTGCCAGACGGACCCGTGCATGTCTTTCATTGTGGAAACACCGAAAATCCCTGTCATGGCAAAGAAACTGGGCTTCGACGCAATCCGGAAAGCGCTCGGTGGAGAAATATCGATTTCAGTAGCAAGTTGGTTGAAGATCAAGATTGACCAGCTAGAGCTTGAAGACTTGCGATACCAAAGAAATAATCTGACGATGAAGGTCAGGAAAGGTTTTTGAAGGACGAGCTTAGCCTCGTTAGGAAAGGCAACGCGCGCGCAGATTGGATTCGCCGAGGCGACAACGCAAGCCCGTTGCCGCGAGCATGCTTGCAATCCCCTTTCGATACGTATATATCATATTACTCTGTACTTTTATAATGTAACATATACTCACATTGCATCCGATAGCGCGTGGGGTAATAAAACCACCATATGCAGACCTGACGTCGCTGATCCTCACATGTCCTTCATTTTTTTTATTTTCTTTCTTTCGGGGTGCTTTGTCTGAAATGAAGTTTGTGCTACATTGAATAGTAACTCATTTCTTTTTTTGTTGCGGTGTAGGAGCCAACGAGTATAGACACCTCCTCTTTGCGAAATACCTCTCTCCTTTTCCCTATTTTTTGTTATCCTGTCTTTTTAGACGCTCTTCCTTTCCTTTTGTTACAAAACTTTTATTAGTACGAATGCGGCTCAAAAGCGCCCAATTGCTATCAGCCTTTTTCGTCTTGGTTTGCGCTATTCAAGTACAAGCAGGTCTCTTCGACTGGTTTGGAGGAGGAGACGATTCATCCTCTTCATCGTCTAGCCAAGCAGCAAGCTCAACACCAGTACCAGCTTCATCCTCACAATCGCAGGCATCTTCCCCCGCGCCTAGCAGCCAGGCACCTGCATCCTCCAGCGCCGCACCTGGTTCATCTTCAGAGGCTCCCAAGCCCAGCAGCAGTGCAACACCGTCTCCCACACCATCCTCTACAGAAAACAAAGACAAGACGTCGACTAGCGAAGAATCGACCAAGGAAACATCCAGCGATAATCAATCTTCTAAATCCGGCAGTGCATCCTCGTCCTCGCCCACAGCTACCAACCAAAATAGCAAAGACGATGGTGATAACAACAACACTGCAATTATCGTTGGTTCTGTTATCGGTTTCGTAGTAGTTGTTGGTGCTGCATTCGGTTTTGCAATCTTTGCTCGCAAGAAGCGCGCCAGCCGTAAGCAATTGTACGATGATTTCCACAACACATCGCCTTCGAACCAGAATGCCGCACTTGCATATGAGAGCCGTCCCTCGCCTGCCATGGCTGCTGCTGCCGTTGCTGCTGCCGACGATATCCACCAGCAGCATTCTGCCGCGGCTGCTGGAGCACGACCTTGGGAAGCATACGACTATCACGATCAGCAACAGTATGCACCTTACGGACAGACTGCATTCTCGCCGCAAATGCCACCTGCTACTGTCACTGATCAATACTACTCACAGCCAATGACTCATCCAGTCATGAACTACCCTGACGCTGCAATTTCGGGTGCTTACTACACTCACGTTCCTTACCAGAATAATGGACAGCAGTACTATGATAATACTTACAACAATTATAGCCCTTACACGGCATCTCCCACACCTGCGCCTATGCAGACGCCCGCTACTGCTACCACTGCACCCGCTCCCATCTACTCGCCACCAAATGCATACGATGACAACGATGCAGTACCATCTCCGAAACCACAGAATGCTGGTGCTCCCAGCCCTGTGCCGGCGCATCAAATGCAAGAGGTGCATAACAGCAATAAGTGGCAAACTCATTAATAGAGTATTCATTATCTAGTCTCGCTGTTCAAACTTTCTATGTAGTATTCTTTTTTTTCCCTTTCTTTATCCCCCTGTTATTATTTCTTATTTCATATTTCTTTTACCAACATCAAAACCGCAGGCATGTTATCAAATTAAATGTTATAGTAAAGATGCATGTTTTATTTAAGCAAAGATATTTCGTAGTTTGTGATGGGTGCTTATTGCATGAGAATCTCTTTAATCTGCATTGTGCTATTGATCAAACCCTTGAAAATATCTTGTATGCATTGTTTATGGTTGTCTATTTGAGACATGCCATCTGCCTGATTTATGTTTCATCGAATACCTATATGAGCTATGCCTACCGTTGTTAATTTGCACTTTACGCTAATTAACTTTAGATGGGCAAATTTATATTAGCCCTAATAATCATTTTCCCAGAACCTACAGGCTTGATGGATATGTAAATGGCCTCACAGGTACGAGCATATCTGTACCACTGTTGCCCATATCACATATTGATTGCGGTAACTGAGATTCTTGCCTTGGGCATCTTGATGTACCTGTTCCTATTTATTATTCAAGGCCGTGCTATTTATCCAAAATCTGACTAACCGTCCAGATTAAACGCGATTTACTGTACTACTATAATCAATTACGTGTTTGGACATAGCAATTATTTATATAAAATATGTACAAATTGGATACAGCGAACCGTTGCAAATGTGAATATCAACCGATCATCGTCTCCAGCGCATAGCTCCTAGTCAGCGTGAGCTCCGTAACCGATCGACGCCACCTCGTTGACACAATAGGACAATAATTAAATCGAGCGCAGCGGAGATGATGAACCCACGGATCCACGTTCAAGACTGTCTTGTTCATACCATAACCGCCCTGGATAATCGAGTTTTCACACGAAGTGTGGTATAGGAGAAATAGGCCAGGACGAGCGACACGCCCAATAAGGTCGAACCGAGCAATTCTGTGTCAATCACACGATCACTTTTGACTTACCAAGAGAATGATACAACCGACAATGAGGAGATACCTTGTCGAGGCGATATGGATGGGGCCATCGGTACGTAGTATTGAAATAGAAACACAAAAAATGAAGTAAAATGAGAAAAGAAGAATAAAAAGAAGTGTAAGAAATGAATCGCGCTACCCATGAGAGGGACATCTTGTCGGGACGATGCGGACAAGGCAAATGGCCAAAGTCGCAGCAAGTACATAGTAGAAACTCCGAAAAAATCGTTGCTGCATGTGCAAAAGACAATGTATTACAGGTTTTCCACTTGAAATCCACGGCGAGGAAGATACTATGGTGTATAGTAATGAACTTCGACTTAAAATGGTGTCCATTAGGCGTAATATCGCGCACCCGTTCTTACGTCTCGTTTTATTCAATAATAATTACTTTTACTGTGGCTCTCTTAGCAATTCTCGCTGCAGATCTAGCCCTTGTAACGAAATTTAATTGCATACACAATCGTTAAAACTTTGTCACACACGTCGTCAAAGTAACGCGATTTTTTCGCACATTTCATCTCTGCACTTATCTCCATACAAACGGCCATACATGTGCAATATCTAGTGAACACATCCTCCCAATAGGAATCACCCAAATCAAGTATGAACGATTGGCTGGAACTACATGAATAAGTGACAAGGCAAATGAGGAGATCCGACCATCATCGTTGTTTGTCTCTATCCAAATTCTATTTACAACTACAACGCAAACTTGTTAACCTTCTCTTCTACTACTTCAGCTTCTATATTTTCCCTTGCAGCGTCTTCGATGGTCGACTCCAGGATCCAGAATTTTTCCGTGCCCAAACTATCAAACACGTTTTGGAGGTATTTCTTGTCCTATGCAGTGAGCTTCGTTTTTAATGGAGAAGACGACGAGCGTGGAACGGCGGCAGTCGCTGTCTGAGAGGCTCCGCGTTTTTAAAGGTGATTCTGACGTTGGTGCCCCTGAGGATGGCTGGCTCTGTTGGTCTTCACCACCGGCATCGTTAATATCGCTGTTGTCGTTGTTGTTGAAGATGTCTGTCTTTTCTTCAACTTTTCTCTAGACAGCTTTCCACGAAGGCGTGTTGCTAATCTATACAAAGGAGATTTTGCGTCAGGAACATGATGATTTTCATCTAATACTGCGTGCTTACAATGTCAACTTTGGCAACCGTGGCCGCATGTGTGATTCGCTTTATCCAGTTTCTTTTCAGCTGGTCGAACGATCCAGTTTGCTGAAAGCTGTCAGCAATATCGTCCGTTAAATGATCAACGATATCTTTCAAGGTAACTTCTTTCTTTTTTGCAAGTTTAATAATCACAGGAATAATCGCTATTTCAAATTATAAGGTAAATTTGATTTTCTTCGTTTATCTTACGATATTACATTCTCTGTCCCTAGGATCGATGTCTATGTTGGAGGCTGCCATGGCGATCAGCGGAGGAGCAGCTGGTTACTATGCAATTCAAATGACAGCGTACGATTGTGAGTTTGCTTATGTTACAGAACTTAATCATCCTTCCACTCAAGATGCAGCACCTACCAAGAATCCAACAATCTGAGATTTCGCTTACGCGCTAAAAATGTGGTGCTTGATAACGGTAAACAGCTCAGTAAACGCGCTCCTTGGTAGCTATCAGATCAGTCTGCTCGGCATGGATGCACCAAAAGGGTAGATTACCCGCATTCGACGATCGAAAGAAGTACCATATCCAAGCAGCAAAGACGATTACATTGTTCGGATGGCCCCATTGTTAGAACTCGCATCGTTGGGAAAACAGATAATGGACCTGTATCCCACTAGCAGTCGCTAATATGCATCGTGATCCCGTGCTACCTCCTTGCTTTTCTGCTGGGTCAACGTCAGCATCAGCATCATCAAACAAACGACAAAAGCAAAGTCAAGTACCTTTAAATTACCATCAACCATTGTCTTATCTCTGCACCTACAATAGGATCGGTCACAGAACGCTTGTTGGAGGAAGCGCTTAGGATCGTATTCTTCGCAATTTCCCAACGTGTCTCAATTGTGTTTAGGTCCATTCCTTGCAAAGCTTCCTTCGCAGTCTCGATGACGCTGTCGGCATGAAGAAATCGATTTAAGAGACACTTGCCTATTCAATAAAGGATAAAGATGAATCAATCGATGATGTTTACGTTGGGAGCATGTAGCTGATCCATACCGATTCTTTGAAAACGTTGTCTCGTATATCGAGCAAGCCAATTGTCAGCGTGATGAGACGATTAGGTGCGCTCGTCGGCCGAATAAGGGTGATGAAGCCTGCAAGCTTTGACCAGAGTCTCTCCATTCCTTCGCCATCCGTGAGGCACATCCTCTTTATAATCGAGGATGGTACTTCAACTGACAATCCATTTTGTGTGCATAAGCATGGAATATGCTTAGCGCAAATGTGGTGTCAGCGTTGCCTTCTGATGCCTAAAGGATTTAAATGTTACTGAATGCAACTAATGGATTCAGAAGAAATAACGCGTCACTAACAAGGAATGTTTTGCCGAATTTACAAGCAAAGTCTTAAAAGATGTCAATGCTGCCTAGCTCCTGCTTCAACTTCCCAAAAACAACCATAGGATAGGCATATGTCTATCAAAAGTATGATGTCCAGAAACCTTCAGTATTAAATGAGCGCTCTGGTTGCATTTGTAAGCCCTTACCTTTTCCCGGTTATCATGTTAGTAAACTTTAGCGGCATACCATGTCTTGCACAGCATACACCAAATACCGCTATTATTGATGCCGGAAGGGGTTGTCGCAGGCTCCAATGCCTTGAATTTTGCTGTGCATCCGGACTGCAATGTATTTATATTTATATGATATCATCCTAGCCTTTACTTACTGTCTAATACATACCTTCGGTGCGGATTCGGTCGCATTCTCCAGTTCGGTCTTGAGCCGCAGTTTATCTTGAAGCGGAAATGCGTCAAAGTTCTGCCCTACTTTTGGTCCTTTACGACGTAGCTGAAAATTAGCGTCTCCTGCAAGAGCAGTCCTGGTCGTATAGGACTGAAACAAATATGGTCGTGTTCAATACATCAAACGATTTAGTAAAGGTTGTCTCATCGGTTCACTTACTCCAAGGCAGGCTAACACTGAAACTCTAGCATCTCTAACTCCTCACGTAGCCCAAGATAAAACTCGCTATAGCGCATGAATGCGTCGCCAAAGTCACCGGGAGCAAGTTCCTAATACGACATGCAGGATATCCATTAATAAGATGAATGCAAACATGCCATGTTTTAAGCTGACAGTGGAATATAAAGCTTTATGTGCTTTAACGAAACCTTCAGCAGCAGAATGGCAATTGACTCTGAGTTGCAGGAACAACTCCATTAGCTGCAGATCAAAACCTTTGGGCAGGATTCAGAGGTGTTGCAGGAAACACCTTGTTCATAATCATCTGCTCGGCTACGGAATAGCAGCAACAAAAGGAGAAATCACGCTTTTCAGATTCTGATAATGGAGTTTCAGAACATTACATATCATAGAAGCATTCTAGTTTAATGTTTCCTGTACCTGTAATAGTGTAAACCAGGATCGAGATTGCAGTTTTCTGACATGCAGGATTCATCCAGAATTCCTTTTCAGCAAAGCTGGCGAAGTAAGCAGACCGAAGCTGAGAGAATCTTGTTCCATGCTTCATAGTAGAACAGATTCCAAACCCTCGGCCTTAGGCCCATCGTAACTGTAGTCATGGTCATAGTCATCCGTTGACACAGTTCCAATATTTGCAGCTGCATGTTGCAAACGTTCCTTCTTGCTTTCTAGCTGAGAATCATGCATATTGAACGCAGGCGAGTCCTCTAATAGTTCGAAAAAGCGTTCAGTGCTGGTGCAGCGTACAATGCGGTGGCCATTCACAATGAGGTCGTCGCTTCTGACGTGAGGTCTCTTATCCTTAGAGCCCTTGGGTCTTTCGCGGTCTCGTTTTACGACTTGCGTACCTGGGTTACTTGGCTTAGGTGCTTCGTTATGGTGGGCTTGTTGCATATTTATTACAATAACACAGATGTAACGGGAAAGCAGTAAAAGAGGACAGTAAAAGAGAGGGAACAATGCGTCCCTTTACGCAAGGAGACTATACTACTACAATGCGCAAAAAAGCATTCGCCGTCCCGAGCTAGTGGACAGTGGACGGGTGCTTTTAGCACTCAAATTAATTTTTCAAAAGAACTGCTCAAAATGTCTCAGATTTCGTCCCAAAATCTGACTAGCTGTCCAGATTAAACACGATTCACTGTATTACAGCACGACTTCGCTGATTAATGGCTTTCTTGACTGGATATATTGCCTACCGTCAGTTATACAGCTGCAAATGCAGCGGGATACCTGCATAAAAGGCGCAGCTTTGAAGCAAGTCTCAAGATGCTGCTAGAGATTGGAAACGATCCATATTGGGCACTGGCTTTCTCACGAACTCGTATCTACGTAGTTCCACAAGGACGAGTGCTCCGCTTCAAAAAGCTTATCAAAGAGCTCACACGCCCGCTCTCCCAGTACCTCGTTTTAATACATCGATGGAAGCTACTGCAAGACGCCAGGGCGAGCAATGTTCGCTCAGAAATGCGCCCTCGCGGCTTTATAAACCTCAAGCCGAAGACATTCTATCCGACGAGGATCTGCTTGATTTGTTTCGAATTGTGCGGCAGGTCATGAGGAGACGACGGGATTCTGAACGACTTTCTCGGCTCTTCTTTTGCATCTCTTATGCTCTCGGTGATCATGTCAAGTTTTATCGACCGTTGCATGAAACGAGGTTGTATTTTGCAGATGATACAGACCCCGTAGCGGGAGTTAGTGTCGTACAGCTACCACCGTGCACAGCCTGCTGCCCACAGAAGACTGATACCACCGCTTTTGATGGTCATCACAGGCATGATGATCCAGCAGTAGCAGCAGAACTACACAGATGGCCTGACTCATCTTCCATGATATCATCCAGCTCTTCTGGCTCTTCTGCATCGCCGCTACCAAGAATGCTGTCTCTGCCATACGTTATCGATCCAACCACCACATCTGATCCTGCTGCTACGGCAGCAGCAGCAGCGGCCACAGCAGCAACAACAACAACAGCAGCACCGACGTCATCGACTTCAGAGAGAGCTCACTCTTCTTCGGATGAAGTCTCCACTGATGCTTACACTGTGCGACCGTATACTCATTTCCGGCATTTTACTTCGTCTGCTGTGCGGTCAACCCACAATAACGGCAACTATCCTCTATCCCAGTCGGCCGACAAATCGCTTGAAAACGGTGACATTGTAGCCGAGCCCAAACAGCGAGGATTCTATTACCAGGATGGACGGATAGCCCGAGAGCCCGTCTTACTCCAAAGATACGCAGAACACGGTGTGCTGACACATGCATCTCTCATGCGCAAGCGAAAACGTCAACATACCGACCAACATGCAGAGCTTTTAAGCCCGATACCGCTTCCTACCAAGAAACCAAAGATACCCCACAGACACGGCGAATTCGAGCAACGCCGTAAGTTTCTCCCAAGCAAAAAAACGTGAAACGTATGTCTAAGAACAATTCTTCTATCTAGGGGATGATATTATCAATCGTTTACGTATCATCACCATGGCTGATTTGGAAGAGAAAGCGTCGCGGTTACCCGAGGATTATTCGCTTGCAATAGACCAGGCACCTCTTCCGCAAGAGCCTGAAGACACACTATCTCCAGAAAGGAAAGGCGAGCTACTGAGACCCGCCCTGGAAATTTTGACCAGTCACTCGAATATGAAACCTCATTTGGATAATGGTATGAACCAAAACGGCATCTACTACAACACGGACTACTTTAGGCTGTACCTTGCCTTTGAGCAGTTCCAGCGAACATTTGCGGTGCTGTTCCCCAAGGAGGTGTCGAAGGTACCTGAATGGAACGATAAGAATGCCACAGAAAAGGACCGAGACAAAGAACGGAATGCAAACATGAAAGCATATCGTCCATGGATCGAGCCTCTTTTGATGGATACAAACTGGGCAGCGTTTCGCAGAAACATTGTTGTCGGCGAGCGGATGATGCAGCTAACCAAAGTGGTCGGTCAGGGTGTGCTCTTGATCACGAAGGAGCTAAGCGGTTCCAAGATCCATCTGACATTCACAAACAACGAGTGGGATGAGTTCATCAATGGACTTTTTTCGGGAAAATGGGACGAGACTATCAATTGGGAAAGTCGTCCAAGTACGAACGGTTCCATTCTCGTCTCAGAGCTGCAAGAAAAGTTCGCTACTCGGCTCTGGTTCCAAGCTGACGGACGTATTGTACCACCAAATGAACGCAAGGGGCTCCTCAACAGCGATAGCAAGGCATAGCTAGCTTGTTTTCTGTAGATTGTTATTTTTTTCTGTGGATTAGAAGCTGGTGACACAAAATGGCGCATTTTTTTTTTTTCGTCCTGTGCTGTAAGACGAAAAGTGTGTCGTGTTTCGGCGCGGGAACATCAATGAAAAAAGCAACTTCTTTTTCGAGCTTTCTACACTCCAACTTCTCAGCTACTCTGATGGGCAAGCTAATCAACTGCTTGTGCACCTTGAGATGAGTATACCCACGACGCCTATACCGCACGCAGACCTTGAACCCACTTCAGGTAAACGGAAGGACACGCGTCTTTCCGTTGCCTCGCAAAGTCTACAAACAATATATCTCAAAACGTTTTCTTTCACCGGCGATCAATATTTACGAGAAACAGTGCAGCAAGTCGCTTCGGCAACCAAAGCAGAGCTAGTTTTGATACTACAAACTGTTCCCAAAGAAGAGTACTTCAAGCAAAACCAGCACCATGTTTTTGACAGCGTTGACAACGGCAGCGGTAGACAGCATGCTACGTTGATGACAGACAATGCATATCCCAGTTTCTTCGTAAACAAAAAACCGGACAACGGCAAACAACCACTAAAAGAACAATATGTTCACATCGTTCGTTACGCTTACACTTCCTCTTCACCCTCTAATTTCACGCAAGTACTTCTTGTTCTGTTTGCGTGACTGGAGACTCACAACCATGTTTTGTGTTAGTTTGCAACCGGGCATGTTTATCGCAACAATGGCCGAATCACCGTATACAAAGCTCCTCGACGAACCTGCATGCTATCTTCCAAGTGGAACAGACCTTAAAATCCCGGGACATCCAAAAATCACCAATTTCGTTGGAGTTCGTTTGGAAGCACAAAATGGTGACACTCTCGGGGCATTTTGCATAGTCAACAGTCAAGCCTTAGAGGAAAGTTTTGGCATCGTTGATGCTCTAAAGCCACGAACTATGAGGGAACTAGACCAGCTTTGTGAAAAGGAACGGCTCATGAAAGCCAAGGACGAAGCCAGACTTGATGCAGAAAGTAAAATCAAGTTCCTGGCTGATATGAGCCACGAAATAAGGTACAGAGTGGAAAAATAAAAGTAATTGTAAATACGGCATTGACACAAACCTGCTTAGAACTCCAATGAACGCAGTCATTGCTTTAACAGACCTTCTTCTCCAAGAACGCGCTTCATTTAACGAAGAGCAGACTGAACACTTGGAAGTTATCCAGACCAGCGGACACCACTTGCTGACGGTATGCAGAATTCATACTTCCAGGTAGCTGACAAGTGTCATTGTTGTAACCCCGCTTGATACATAGGTTATCAACGACATTTTGGATATTTCAAAGATCAACCATGATCCCAAATTCAAGCTTGAGCGACGAGTTTTCAGCCTTCGAAAATGCATGAAAGGCAAGTAATATGTTTGTAATTCGCAGGAAAAACGTAAGCTTTGACGTTCGTATCTGTCGTTAGATGCACTTAATATGGCACGGCATCAAGCTGCAATGACTCAGCACGATAAGAATGTTCAGCTGGTTGAATGTCCCGTGACACTAGATGATCGCACTCCGCTGCAGGAAACAATTGAAAAGTTGAAGAGTTCTGGCCTGATTTCTTCACCTCTAACTGGCGGAAGATACGAAAACATTTTGCCACTGATATGGAGGATCGACGACAACGTACCTGATATGCTGCTAGGAGACACTATGCGCTTGACACAGATCGTCTTGAATCTGTGCTCCAATGCAGTCAAGGTAACTATTAAGTTACGTGTGCTAGAACGACAAGAATATTTTCTGAGTTATCTCCATCTATTACAGTTTACAAAACAAGGCGGCATCCGGGTTAGCATCAAAAAGTGTCTACCCACTCCGATCGCTGCGTCCAGCTGGCAACCGACACAAATGACCTACAAGCAGCGATACGAAGCAAAGATAGAGACAATGTGGTCGAGAGCGGACAGCTTGAACGATGGTGATTCAACTAGTACGACAGATAGCGATCAACCGTCTCCTAGAGCCGTGCTGGAGATTTCGGTTACAGATACCGGCATTGGGATCCCGGCTGAACGTCTACCTTTGCTATTTAAATCATTCTCTCAACTGGATGTATCGACAGCAAGACAATATGGCGGTACAGGACTTGGTTTGGCTATTTCCAGCACCCTCGTCAACAGAATGGGCGGATGTTTGTGGGTAGAGTCAGAAGAAGGCAAAGGATCCCGTTTCGCGCTTACTCTGCCGTTGACTATTGCAACTCCCGAGTCTGTTGCTGCACAGAGCGAGGTTTGCAGCAATACATCCTTGTCGCCACCTGCTAACCCGGACGAAGCCGATACGACGTCGTATAATATCAATGATACCCTTCCTGCGACAGACACCATACAATCTTCGCCCGATGCTATCCAGAAACCAACGCAAGCAGAAGGATTAGCCAACGGAATGGCTGTTGATACTACCACACACGTTAGCGAAAATGCCATGGCTGTTGATTCTTCTCCCTCGTCAAATTCTACAGTCTGTACAAACACTAAGGATGGTAACATAAATGACCGGCTCAACGCAGCAGAAGTCAACTCTCAGCGACTCCAACAACAAAACCGCAAACCGTGTTCACGACCCGATGAAAACATTGCACTCCAGTACCCAGTGAAAATTCTATTAGCTGAAGATAATATATGTAAGGGGTCTTGCATTGATATGTGTATACTACTTTCGCTAACTGTGATCACTCCACAGTGAATCAAAAGATAGCCGTTAGCATACTCCGAAGACTCGGTTACCACGATGTACAGCTCGCCAGTAATGGCCGTGAGGTGCTAGAGCTCATGCAGCAACACAAATTTGATGTAATATTTGTAAGTAACTACTATGCGACCGATTTATTGTATAAAGTGGGGATCCTGACACTCAGTCACTGTAGATGGATCTATATATGCCTGAAATGGATGGTTTGGAAGCTACACGATCGATCATTTCAGAAAGAGAAAAGGCGCTGGAATCCAAGGACACCGAGTCAAAATCGCACCAACGTTTGCTCAACGTCAACGAGGTCTACATCATAGCTCTTACAGCGTCTGCATCAAGCACAGATCGAGAAATATGTATCAATGCCGGTATGAACGATTTCATCAGCAAACCATTTACAATGATGGAGGTCAAGACAGCGCTTATAAATTGCGTTGGAAGACGGAAAAAGAGGAAGAAACACCCTTCTTCTTGTGACCCGTAATTCTTGCCCCCTTTCTGCCCTATCTGTTTTGCGCAGTTATTGTTCATAATTGTAGCATTTCTTTGTCATTCCATTTCTCCCTGTGTCCATTGAATATAAATTTCATGTATATATTGGAATATTGTCAACATCTCTTGTATTAATGTACATGAAAAAAAAAAGAAGGAAAAAGAGTTAGAGCATTGATAGACTTGAAGGAATTCTACCATCAATAAGAGCATATATAGCATATGCCTGACAATGTCACTTTTCCATATAGGTTTTGCGATGTTAAGTCGTTTGCAAGATGTATTTATAAGTCAGCAAAATCGATTGACTAGGCCGATAGAAACAACGATCACAGTGACCTTGATGCGAGCATCTAGACGAAGATTCCACAATTTATCTAATATCGGTGCTTGGCCACCCCGCTCTTCTGCCCAATCTTCGATTCCTTCCTGACGAGTTGCTTCCGTTTCGGCTACCTCTTCCTGATTATTTTTTGGAACATCCTCTTGAGTATCTGCCGTAGCTTCCCGGGTTGACGTTGGCAGGAGTGGTACTGCTTGATATTCTCGTTGATTTGGTCTGGCATTGTTTTCGCCTTGGCTGCAAAGCGCAGAGCATATCCACTTTGTCATGGTACCGGTGCTCTGACTGAGATGGTAACTGACGAATACAAACAGCGCACTGGACACTATAAAATTCAACCACCATCCGATGCCTTGCGCTGCGCTTGGGTGTGCGAGCACCACGAGCAGTCCCTTGGTATCGCCAGCGAGCCACATATGGAACTGTCCAATGAACGTTTCGAGAGATATGCGACCAAAGAATATGAAAAACTTGGAAGAGGTGTTGCGAGCCTTGACTGTTGCGTTTCGGAGCGCAATGAATGCCAAGATGGGGATCCAGGAAATATACGGATGATAATGGTTGTAGACAATCTTGTTTTCACAGGAAAGTTCAAACAAAAAGTAGCCTGCCATGGCTACCACCGATGCGATCAGCGTCAGTTTCTTTGCCTTGGCATATGACGGATGCTCTTGGAGCCTGTGTTCCGTAAACTTGATCGTGCCGTAGGCAAACAGCATACCAATGTACACGATCCATGCATCCAATCCAAGACGGAACCGCCACTCTGCTGCGTTCCAATCCACATTGAAAAGCAAACGTAACACGCTGAATATGTCCTCGAGAACTCCAGGAGCGTGGATCAAGATCGTTGTGGCGACGGCCGCAGCTGCAATTTTTCCGAGCAAGAACCAGGGCGTTGTGTTTGCTCGATGTCCAGCATACATTGTAATCCATATGATAAGGAACCAGAAGGACACCAGCGGAGTGAAGTAGTAGCTAAGATAATCCGTGTCCATCACGTACTGCAGGACAAATGTGAGCAGATTCAGGCGCACCATCACATTTAATACCCGCGACAGGCCAAAATCTGCCTTTTTGTAAAAGAAGAAGAAGTGCCCGTAACCAGTTTGGAACAAATAAGCCGCCACAAGAATACGTATAGGGTTGTAAATGCCGGATATTGAAGATGCGCCAAGGAAATGATATATGAGGATGATTATTTGCATCCATCCTTTCCACTCATCAGTCTGGTCTCGGTTGAGGAAACCTTGATCGCCTTCCCGTTTAGATTTGAGGGTCAAAATGCCCGCCGCGAGCGTTGCTAGACACAAGGCTCCAAATGCAATGGAATCAAAGTTCTTTTGGGCCTTGCCGAAAATTTGAGTGCGATCCCCGAAATACATGTAAATTACACCCAATCCAAATATGAATAGGGCATCCAACACCTTTTCGCTAGGGAAGATTCGTCTGGCCACAGCCAATAGACCTTTTTCTAAGCGCCGCCCGCTCAGTTCCAGTATCTTGTAAATTTTCGATTCCGTTTAACCTACCGCTGCTAATAACATAGAGGCCTATAGGTACCCATGCGAGGAAAAATACAAAATAGATAGCTTGGTACCATTTCGGTACAGGATATTGGAAGCAGCAAGTGCTGTCCAGAGGAAAATGTTTGGGAAGCTGATTGTTGCATCGATAATTCAGTGCAAGCTGGACTTGCGAAGTCGTCGTTGGTGTATCGAAATGCAGGCCATCTTCGGTAATGTCGTCAATACCGTATGTCATTTTGTTCCATACAAAAGGTATAACGAGCGGTGTCAAGGCATTAAGGGACTCTTGTCTGTTCTTTAGATAAGTGTTCATGCTATCAACTCTTTCGATAGACATTGTTCGTTGTCGATCTGGTGATAAAAGTTCATATTTTGGAACTTCCACGGGAGAAAGAATGACAGCATCGGCCACTCGGCTAGATCGCTGAACGGCATCGAATACTCGATCCATAGCATCCTGCCAATCTTCTTTGTAATTTTCATCTAGGTAACGCATGTACCAAGCACCGGTACCCATAACCAGCAAGCTAGGCTGGGTCGCCGGGTTGATCGTCTTGAGCATATCGCTCGTTCGAGTTGTATTCAGGTACGGATCCCACCAAAACTCGAGTGTCAGCTGCAAATCGTTAAATTTGTAAAGTCTATCAGAGTGTTTTTCGCCAGTGGTATCTGCGTCGGGGCGGATCATTTTCACAAATGAGAAGAATTGCGTTCTCGCTATCGAGTCGCCGACATATAGAACTCGAGAATGGTTTAAACACACCGCTGTCTGCGAGGCGTCGTAGGTATGCATTATGCAGCCAGCAGGCTGCCATTTGTTGTGTTTGCTCGGGTCCAGCCACCACCCATCATTAAGCATAGACTTGCAGCGACTTCGGTCGTTTGGATCTGCAGAGTAAAGCGTTTAGCTCTCATCAGTGCACGTGCAAAGCGCATAGAGATAAGTTACATAGTATATATCGACATATGGAAGCCAAAAATACGAGTGCAAACGTAATGCAGAGAGCGATTTGAACGAGTTTCGAGTATGCAGTGGATGTTGTCGCGCCACTCATGGTGGAGCATGTCAAGTGAGAGAAAAGGCACAGAACATAGCTGGGTTTCTTGCTTTAAATAATTAGCTCGTCGGCATTGAGATTGTCGATCCTTTAAACCTTTCTTTCCATCCTTCTTTTCAGAAGACAACTCCCTATTTCTCCTCCATTTTGTTACATCAATAGCATGGACCATAAATCATGCGCACAGAGGAAACACATAAGGAAAACAGTTCGATATGGGACAGGGTTCGTGAACTAGGTGCACTTCCACCTGAAATCGACGATGAAGGCAATGTGGAGTACAAGGTCAGTGCACTCTTGTGTATGCATCTGTGTCGACAATTAACTCTTGGCTTTTTAGCTGAAGTTAGTAGACCCCTCACTAGACCGCCTTGATCATTTAATTACACAGCTAAAGTGGAGGTTCGCAACAAACGACTATGTGATATTTTATCATATTGCCAACTAACGTTGTCATTAATAGACTATCGGAGGGCAACGGCGAGGCCAGATATGAATTAGGGGTCGACGACAATGGTACTTTTGTCGGTATGTTGTATACACTTTTATTTGGACCTGGTAGATAGTCATATCAACATAAGTATATGTTGTCACTAGGTCTATCGCCAGAAGACATGTCTGCGTCGATGGCCACATTGCGACGTATGGCAAATGCTTTGGATGCAGATGTCTCAGTTATTCGTGAGATACCGCTTGATCAACTTGAGAATGCATTTGGCAAGGCTAAACCTGGTCGCAAAGTACTGGAAGCTCTCGTGAGACAGCGCCCTTCGGAAGACCAGGAACGTTTCACAGATATTCGCATTGCTATTGTCGGTGGCCACGGTGAGGGCAAATCGACACTGCTGGGCAGTATCACACATGGCATCAAGGACAATGGACGAGGCCGTGCACGGTTGAATTTGCTGCGCCATCGGCATGAAATTGAGTCCGGCAGGACCTCCTCCATATCCCATGAAATTATCGGCTATGACTCACAAGGTGTCATGATCAACTATGCCACTACCCACGTCAGTACCTGGGAAGATATCTGCGAAATGAGCAGCAAAATAGTTACATTTTTGGATACATGCGGTTACTCCAAATATTTGCGTACTACGATATCGGGTATGAGCGGATATGCTCCCGACTATGCATGTCTGGTCCTATCTGGAAACTCGGGGCGGGTCTCTGACATGGCTCGCGAACACTTCTCGTTGGCCTTGATGCTCGATGTCCCGCTTTTCGTTGTGATTACAAAGATTGATGCTGCATCCGACGAGCAGCTTCGACGCACACTTGGCAAGCTGTTTACTCTGCTCAGGGCCCCTGGCATAGATAAAGTGCCATTGATAATTCAAAGCGACAATGACTACATATCGTGCGCCTCCCGTTTAGCACACAGAGGGCCTGAAATTCCTATCTTCTTGGTCTCAAGTGTATCCGGCACAAATATCGACCGTCTTGGCAAGTTCTTCAATTTTTTGACAAGACCGTTCAAGCACTATGATGATTTACTGGAGGAGCCGGTAGAGTTTCAAATCGAAGAAGTTTATTTTCTGCCTGGTAGGGAATCTTGTTTGATGCTAGTTAGGTGATTGTTAACTTTTTCATATTGCGTAGACGTCGGCTCTGTTGTAGGAGGTGTGCTTCGACGTGGTAGAATCAATGTCGAAAGTGAAGAGTCCAGCAGGACGTATCATTTGGGTCCAGATTCTCGTGGAAGCTTTATACCCGTCACCGTGACCTCTATTCACCGACACCGTGTCCAAGCACGATATATACATTGTGGACAGGCGGCAACGCTAGCTATCAAGGGTGACCAGCTTGATCACCGGATTTTGCATCGTGGCATGGTTCTTTTGGGGACGGAGAATCCAATGTGCTATTATGAATTTGAAGCTGACGTTAGTGTCCTCTATCATCCAAGCGGTCTTACGGTTGGCACATGTGGCATCATACATTCTGGATCCGTGCGTCAGAGAGCTCGTGTTATTTCCATCCTCTCTACTACGTCAGAGAAGGATGGATGTGTCGGTTCTCGCGATTTTGGTCCGGGTTCAGAAGGAGGCGATCCAAACAACAACAAGCATTTGATAACCTCGGGGAATCAAGGGCGTTGTATTTTCCGTTTCATGGACAAGCCAGAATATTTGCGAACTGACGCTCAGATTCTCTTCATGGAAGGAAAAGCAAAGAGCATTGGAAGGGTATTGAACCTATTGAAGCAAGAATAACTTTTTTTTGGCTAGGACACTGATAAGTGTAATTTTTCCTAATTCGCCTAACCCCTTATATTTTTCTGCCGTTATTTCTACCTGTTTAAATTACCGCCAATGATATTCTATCCGCTAGAACGTGCTACACTCTAATAAAGTAATTAGGTATTCGCCACAAACTGCGTTGCAAACAAACAACGAATTTTGGATGGCATTAGTAGACAATGTTCTACGTTTGCTTGTTTGGAGTGTGGTTGCGGGCATTCTGCGAGACATGACATGAGCTTATCAATATAGAGGGAGAAAAAATTCATTTAAAACTAGATTATTCTTTCGCATTCTATACACACACACGCGTAGAAAGGATGAAAGCTACCTTGCTCATACTTGGAAGTCTCGGTGCAATAGCCGCTGCCGCTGCTGCAAACATCCCCGACGGCCATAGCAGAGATGCTCCCACACATATAATCAAGTTTAAACGCCAACCTTCAAACATGACGAGCAAGTTCGGTAAGGAAATGTTAGAATGCACCCTGCAGCTAATAATTGATTGCTAATTGCTGAAACAATACAAGCTCGTGATTTCATTGCTACCAAGCACCGCGAATACATCCTCACTACAAAGCTAAAGAAGCCAAAGTCATCTAAGAATTCGAAGCGAGAAGATGAAGACGAGGATGAGGATGAGCAGGATGAAATAGAAGCTGCAGACTACGATGACGACGACGATGAACAGGGTAATACGCAGATGGAAGATGATGACTCTGTGTATGCAGCAAGCTTCGAGCGTCAGCTCTCTCTGGATGCTATCGATATTGGTCCAGACTTTGTGGCCTTGGCTGGTAACTTCCCAGACAGCGCATTTATTGAGTTGCTGCATGGCGAAGAAGATATCGATTACGTCGAAGTCAATCAAGTGTACAAGGCCACGTTGATCCCGCCTTACCACGACCAAGTGCATCCCGAAGACGAATTGAAGCTCGTAGAGCAAAAGCAGCTAGAGAAAAGGGATATAAAGGTAGAAGCATGCCCGAACTGGGGATTATCGCGGATCAATCAGAGACTACTTGGAGATTTCGAATCGTATTCATACGACGAAACAGCTGGGTAAGTTTGACTTATTACATTGCTGCAAATCAAGTTTAATTGAAATTTAAACAGGCAAGGCGTTGACGTCTTTGTATTGGATACCGGCGTATATACGGGCCATAGTGACTTTGGAGGTCGTGCTGTTACTGTTGCGAATCTCGTTGAGCAAGAAGACGACAATGATATGGGTGGCCATGGTTTGTATAGAAACACCAACCAGAAAACTGAAAGCATCGATTCTATTGTTCACTATCGGTTTAGGTACCCACGTGGCCAGCAAGATCGCTGGTAAGGTCAACGGCGTCGCCAAGGCTGCAAACATTCGCTCTGTCAAGATTCTCAACCAACACGGTGATGGGTCAACAAGTGTCCTCATGAAGGGTATCTCTGAGATTATCAAGAACCACACCGCTGGTAAAACTGTCGTCAACCTGTCTCTGAGTGGACCCAAATCGCGTATCATCGATGAAGCCCTGTCAAAACTTGTCCGCGACTATAACATTCCTGTCTTCGCTTCCGCTGGCAATGCCGAAAATGATGCCTGCTACTTTTCTCCCTCGGCAAACGCAGATGTGTTTGCAGTTGGAGCTTCAGACAGCAAAGATCAAGTCGCCCCATATTCAAACACGGGTGCATGCGTCGATATTTACGCACCTGGTTCTGATATCTTGAGCGCATGGATCGGAAGCGCTGACAGCACAAGGAGCCTCGATGGAACCAGGTAATTTCTATATATATATATATATATATATACAAAACGAAATAATATTCTCGATTATCTCACTCGCTTTGATGGTTTCAGTATGGCGAGTCCGCACGTTGCAGGTATAGCAGCAAGCTTAATGTCCAAGCAATCTTTCAAATCGGCAGCAGAAGTCTACGAAGCTTTGAAATCTGCAGCAACAAACGGTGCCTTGACGTTTGCAGACCCTGATAACACGAATAATCACAATTTATTAGCATACAATGCTGGGTACAGCTCGTAATTCCTCTTTTCCCATTAAACTGCTGGCAGAATAATGGAATCATAACATAATTTATGCATTTGTCCATTTCCTACTGCTTCATCGCATCGTCGTTGTTACCCTCATTCTTGGCTTCCGCACCGGTGTTTCCAGAATCCTCTACATTATCGCCACCCTCTTTCTCGCTTATTTCAAAATCCATGTCCGCTGTGTTGAGGTATTCACTGACGCTTCCGTTATCATCGTCTTGTCCAGTGTTGACCATCTCGTCAAAGAAATCATTGTTCGCCTCTGACATGTTGCTCTCAACGTTAGCACCTTGTCCATTTGACACGTGATATCCTTGATATGCGTTTACAGAAGCTCCAGGTGCTGCATTGTCTTTTGGAACATTTGATTCGTTGTTGTTCGCAGAGTTGGCTTGGGATTGATCAATATTTACATGTTGCTGCATATGATGAGGCTGTCCGGGTGAATGTTGATATGACGAAAGGCCGCCAGGCGTCAGCTCTGGTTCTTGTTGCAAGCCAGGTACTGGAACAGGATGTGACAATCGAGAATCATTCACAAGCTCAACACTCATAGATTCTGCAAGCGCAGTTTTTGCTGCATCCATATCCTCAATTAACGGACAAGCTGTTAAGTATTTTCTGATAACTGGCTAGTTTTCCCGTCTTACTCACTGCTATTGAGGATGCTGTGTTCAATTTTTCGAATAAACTCCAGTATGATTTTGCCTTGTCTTGTAATTTCTTAATATTTTGTTCCATTTCATTTTCGGTATCTTGTAATAGTGTTTGTTGTTCTTCCTGTAGTAATTGGCATTACTTTAGTGTTCGGGCTCGATTATGCCATTGGTTGCTGCACGTACTATCTGCCTTTGGATCTCTTCCTTATTATGCGAGTTATCGAGCTGTGGTGGTAAAACGGATGCTGCGCTGTATGGTGTAAATATCTCGGACAAGTAGTCGTGGTTTCGCTTATAACGCGCCATGGCGATATCGCGTGCGGAGATGTCATCGAGCTCATCTGTCAGGAATCGTCAGATCAATGCAAAACTTCACGGCCTGGAGCTTTTGCTTACCTCCAGAAGGCTCTTCGTCCTCGCCGGGTGCTCGCTGCGGCACCTGCAGACAAAACCGTGAATGCTAGTTCATATTTTGTCTCTGAGTAGAGTCATACTTTATTCTGTACCCGCTTTCTGTGCATAGCTCCTGGATCAGCAACAGGAGCCATTGGTCTCATTTGTGTTGTTCCCATATATTGTGGAGGTACTCCCACTTGATTTGGCATTCCACGGTATGCTGCAGACATGATCGCAATTTCGTTAAAGAGGAACAGTCGGACGATTGCTGCAGTTTCGCGATTTTAAAGTCACGCAGTGCTCCGTTCATCGTCTGGGTTATCCGCGCAAAAGGGCCGCGTAATTCCTCGGCTTGAACCTGACTTGAATACTCTCGAGAAAAATCACAAATGACATCCATAGGCACAGGAGTAAGGTTTATTGCATTACTGTTTGCATTCATACTTGCTAACCAGTGCTTGTGGTCTGCTTGTTTAGTACGACCTCTCAGTTTCTACTTATTCCCCTGACGGTCGCGTTTTCCAAGTAGAGTATGCCAATAAAGCGGTAGACAACAGCGGGTATGCTTGACCATTACGCCGATTACGAAAGTACAATGTTGCTGACTATATACAGGACCGCTGTTGGTTTGCGAGTGAAGGATGGTGTCGTCCTTGCTGTTGAAAAGCTCATCCAGTCAAAACTGCTAGTCCCTGGAGCCAACCGACGTATCCAGAGCGCCGATTTACACATTGGAATAGTAAGCAAACGACGTTACCATGCTGCTGCGAGGAAAGGTGTCTCAAACATATGGACAATTGCAGGCATCTGCCGGTCTGATAGCCGACGGTCGACATCTTGTTAAACGCGCACGCGACGAAGCCCAAGCTTGGAGAGATATCTATCGACAGCCGATTCCAGGAAAGGTAGCGGATTTCAAGATTGTTGTTTGTGGATATTATTCAATATTGATTCAGTTTGCGTTTAAAGACTATAGCAGACCGTCTAGGTCAATACGTTTCCGCATACACATTATACTCCAGTGTACGTCCCTTTGGCTGCAGCGCTATAGTCGCCGCTGTGACAGACGAAGAACCTTCACTTTACATGATTGAGCCTTCTGGCGTATATTGGGTGAGTTTATATCAATTTCGACGTATCGAACAATCTTCTAAGTTCCATTCCAGGGATACCACGGTTGCGCGGCAGGCAAAGGAAAGTCAGTTGCAAAGACCGAGATCGAGAAACTTGACCTTAGCAACATGACTGTCCGTGAAGCAGTAAATGAAATCACTCGAATGTAAGCATCCCGTCCATAGCAGTCGACAAGAGATATTAATCATTATCATTTATAGCATCTACACTTGTCATGACGATGCAAAGGACAAGGACTTTGAACTTGAACTTAGCTGGATCTGCGCAGAATCAAAGTACAAGCATCAGTTCGTGCCAAATGATATCAAAGAAGAGGCTGAAAGATTGGCAAAGGTAAGATAGCTCGTTGATACATGTATTTCATTCATATAAACATATGTATTTCATAGGAATCGATGGACGAGGAAATGGAAGATTAACGATGATTCGCAGCTGAATAAAGCGAAGATTTTTAAAACAGTACAGCAATGCTACGAATTTGTATACGATTTGAATTTGAAATCTATGAGAGGATCTCTCTTCCAATGATGCGCAGATTGCCACGCGGACGGACGTCGTCAGTCAGCTGTAAGAATCGTATCGTCAGTACAGAAGACGAATTACATGATTTTGAAAGCACTATTTACCTGGTAACAACCATGAACGCGGATCTCTTGGAGATGAGGACAGTTATCGATCAACTCCTTCAGGACGAAATTGTCCATTGCACGGACAAAGCCAAAGTTAGCCTGATGGAGTGAAGTGCAACCGATTCCTTCGAATCCTTCTCCAGCGCCAGCAAGAACTTCCAATCCATTTGCTGTGATGTTGTCCAGACTATGCAAGTTGATGTACTTCAAAGTCTTGTGAGAGTGTCGAACAATCTCCTTCAGGGCTTCGTCATCAACTTGTAGACATCGAGAAAGGTCCAAGCAATCCAAACCACTCTTCTCTTTTTCCTTCCAGCCCTTGAACAACTTTTGAACGCCTTCTGATGTAATCAGTTCACATTGGGTCAATGATAACGAGCTCAGTTGGGGGCAGTAGGGCAGCAATCCTTTTAGCAAGGTATCATCATCGAGCAAAGAGCAACCCCGCATTGCAAACACCTTCAAATTGTTTCCGATCTTGCTGAGCATATCGATAGTTGACTGGGACGTTGGTTGCTGCTGTTTCGCATCAGGATACTCCAATTCGAGAGATTTCAACTTGCGAAGTCTGGCTATTATCTCCAACCAGTCGTCCGTGAGTTTCGACAGGTGTTTCAATCTGAGATGCTTGAAATTGGGGCAACATTTCACGAGCTCTTCTAGGCAATCCTTATCAAATCTCGCAGTGTCTGTAATCTTGAACGTTTCCAACCTAGAGCCGATATTTCTAAAGAAGCCGATCCAGGCCTCCTTGGTAACGAGGAACGGTCCCGAAAATTCGACAGATCGTAAACGATGCAGACGTTCGCCGTAGAAATCAATAACCTTGGATGTAATGCGACCGCAGTAAACTAATCTCAGAGTTTGCAAATCTGGGCAGAAGTGGGCGACATTCATTAAGCCATTCTCATCGACGTCTAAATTTCAAGATAAGTTCGATGCTTCACAGTTGTCAAAGCTCTGAAACATACTTGTGCAATCGTATAAATTGAGATTTATGACGCGAGGCTCCATGAAGAGTCGTGCAGTTTGATTTGTGAGTTTCCGGTTACGACAGATAATCTTGGCTACTTTATCCATGCTACTGAAGCTAATTTCACCAAGTGCTTCAACATCATCAATGTATTGCGCCACGATCTAAGTTATGTTGTCAGTTATAGCTTAAAATACAGAGCGTTATTCTTGGACGTACTTCGATACAAATATCTTGAAGACTTGGTACTTGCAAATAATCACTGGAGGATTGAAGCATTCGACGTTTCTTTGCAGGCGATTTCCTCTTGGGTTTGGGGTTCTTCCCAGCCAGGCAACGGGGACATACGCTGTCTAATTCGACATCTGGCGTGGAATTTGCTGGACGAGCGAATCTGCTCTTGCATTTTTGACAAAAGAGCACTCTCGTACGTCCTGGTTGTGCGCGGCGAGACGGTCCAGGGCGTAAATCCCAATCGTCCTCGTCGTCCTCGTCGTCA
Source organism: Rhizomucor pusillus (assembly GCF_041956525.1). NCBI lineage: Eukaryota > Fungi > Mucoromycota > Mucoromycetes > Mucorales > Lichtheimiaceae > Rhizomucor > Rhizomucor pusillus. Next base: position 765,826 of record NW_027192143.1, on the reverse strand, counting down.
TCATCATCATCGTCCTTATCACCCTTCGCCTTGCGTTTTTTGGAGGAGGACCCCGTCTTTCCTGAAGAGGCTTTTGCTGTCGCTGCAGATGCTCTTTGGGCAGCTGCTCTTGTTCTATAAGGCGTGTACAGAATCCCGACGGTTTCGGTTGACGATGTCGCAGCGTCTGCTGCGGAAGACGAAGCTGCAGAGTTGTTCGACTGTTCCTGAGTAGCCTCTTGCTCATTCTCCGTTGCGTTTTCTTCTGTTCCTTCCCTGTCGTTCCTAGATTCTTCTTGGCGTCGCTGGCGAGCTTCTCGAGCTGCCCGTCGATTGCGATTCTCAACCCTAATGCCGAGTTCCTGAGGAGATGTCAGCACAGAGACCAGATCATCGTTTTGAAAGTCAACTATACATACACGCAGGAAGCTAGTAAGAGCAGAAGTTGGTCCACGGACGTTGTTTGTTGGTAGATTCTGCTGATCGTTGTTTGCAGACATTTCTACGTCGGCTGAAGAAGAGAAAAATGTCGACAAAGAATGCCCCTTATGCGATGACCGTCATCAATTGACCAACTCAGCCACGATGCTCCGCATACATCGCAAACGGACATCTCTCGTAATTTCATTATGCCTCGTTTGCCAATCTCCTCTTAACACAATAGATGAATTGCATAATTATACGCATATATCAATGCTACTTCAGCTATGCATGCCCCATAAATGCGAAAAGAGACCATTACATATTCAATAATACGGACAGACAAAACCTAGCTAACATTAGCGTAGTTTCCCTCGGGTCCGAATGTAATTGCTAGAGCCATGCTATGCATATATCGTATATCTTGTACTTAAATGGACAAATTCTTTGCTTACAAGAAAAGCGTAGGCTGCCATTTCTCAGTGTTCATGGATAGATAGCAATCGTATGTAAGGCACAATCTAAGGTATATTGGTCAAAATAATAACAATATTCGTGTAAACTTCAGCTGACAGCAGGACTATATATCTGTCCAACCCAAATCGCAGTGCTATTGAGTTGTGCCGCATAAAACTGAATGAGAATGATTTCGTCGGTCAAAGCAGGCTTACAAGTGCTTATTTGTTGATTGTATTTATTGATAGTATCCCTGCTGTTCCTTGATGCTCTGTACAAATAAGCGCAGAGGAAGTTGGATGGATCATGCAAGGATTCCATGATTTGCACCGCAATCATGATTTTTAATGAGAAGAAGTTCTCTCATCAATGTTAATACTATTTCTTCGCTTGTACTCTAGTCTTATTGTTTTCGACAGTCAGCTATCATACAGTGATGATACAAAGGAAAATATACACGAAGTGATTAGTGATATAAGTATCACAGAACTGAGTATCTGCGATGAAGACTTTAACCAAGGCTGTTCCATTTACTGAAATATAAAGTGGAGCGTCTGGAAAATCGCATAGTATGGACTATGATACTACGTAACTGTGTGTCTCTGTTGATCTTTTCAATTTATTCTCATTGCTTCAAGTTACACCGCTTCGGCAATATGTAGAGAATTTGAATTGACGAATCACTGCAATGTCTATCAAATTAAAAAAAAATCAGGCTACTGTAGCAATGTCTTGGTGCTAGGTGAAAGTAGTAGTGTCTCAGTGCAAATGGTTTTGCGTTTGTCTTGTGATATGTGAAATGTCATGCAGAGATTAATCAAATTCTAAACTCCTGTGAACCCCGGAATTCACGACTCGGTGTTCCTGAAGTCAAGCCCCAATGATCATTCCGCGTGATGGACTATTTTTCGACATTTAGAAAGCGAATCGTTCCTCAAAAAGCACAACCTACAGCCGCCATGCAGCTGGCTAAGTTCCACAAGTGTTGGGACTACGTCCACGTAGGTATCTAGTTACTTGCGAAGCTTTGGGAGCATTGCAGCTATGCTCCTCATCCAGGTCGGTTCAGGGCACGCTGACAATGACATGTTCTGTTTTGCAGAATATCTTTATCGTCGAAGACCGAAAGACAAACATGCACGTACAGCAAACCGAGATACCCAGCAAGCTTCGACAAATGGTCGATATGCTCGTGGACGAGGAAGCGAGGCAGGAGGATAACACGACTGGAGTATGCATGGAATACTTTTTGAAGAATGGCGTACTGCAATACCTTGTGAACGTCTGCGAAAAGTCGGATTATCCAGTTGGTATTCGAGGAGAAGCTATACGTACGATTGCAAACATGGTCGATTTGCTTGACGATCGCTTCCTGGTCCACAATGCCGTACACAAACCGACGATCAAATTACTTCGATTTTGCGTCTTGGATGAACGCCTGAGTGATGTATATCACGAGGATCTAGTGGACTTGATGTACATCATCTGTTCCAAGATACATGGTTTTCCAGCTCTACTGAATATTTTCTTCCACGATAAGCAATGGTTGACAACACCGCAGAAACCACAAAGACATATCGATCCGACAACAGATGCCATATCACAAGAGGAATCTTTAAATGGTTCATTGCCATCAAAAGAACAACCGAGGAAACCGGAATACGAGTTTCTACTTTTCACATATCTACTTCGATTTGTCCATCGCGAAGGAAGAGCCGGTGATTTTGCGCGTACCGGGCTACTATTTATAATGGAAATGGCTACGAATCAGCTTGGAGAATTCATTCTGGAATCTGATTTTGCAACTATCATGGCGGCCGGCTTGGGAGCTTTGTATTCGCAATTACCACGAAAGTTGGTCATCAAGGACGAAGAAGAGATCAATGCACATCCAGCATCGTATCTCTTAGGGCAAGACCTCGATCCACGCACAGCACCCTCGGGACTAGGGGTGGAAGTTTCCAGCTCTCCAGAGTTCAAATATCAATTGGATTCTTTCCTCAAACTCCTTGAATTCTGTCAGGACGTTCTGACGCGCTGTCCAAACCAAGAAATATCGCTGAGACTTTTACAGAGTATCAGAACGATATTCTTGGAGAATATTTTGTATCCGTCTATACTCGAGTGCTCTGATATTGATGGATCGGCTGTTGCGGTTATCAGCTATATTGATTTGATATTACAAACGCTGCAGCAAGAAGATTTAGCGGACGTTGTTGTTCGGTTTCTAATGGACGAAAGCGATGATAATGAAAATGGCGGCAGCGAAGACAAAGCAGTAAACAGGAACATGAACTCCTCAAATAATGTGTTTGCTGGTATCGAGCTGGCGAATTTCCAGAGCTCACCATATTTTACCGCAGCTGAAAGATTTACACTCAAGGATCTTATTTTCAGCCGTCTCAAATCAAGCTCCCAACCCACGGTAATTGCAACCCTCAAACTGCTAAGGACACTGATCAGCCAGCACTGTCGCTACTCGCTTCGGCTTTTATCTATTTGCCCAGACGATACCCGTCGTGCAACTGATATCGGATCGAAAGCACCATCCACAATTATATCACATCACATCCGCGAAATCGAGCTATACTTTTCCCTGATCACAGCCATTGACGAGTCTCATGCCGAGGATGTGCTATCTTATGGCTACGAAGAATATCTGCAGGATATCGAATCGTACATGGACAGTGATACTTGTTACCAGCAAATGACAGGTCTGGTGGGATTCCAGGAAGGAAGAAAAGGCAGCAGAACACCAAGAAGCGAAAGACGCAGAAGTTTCAAGTATAAGCAACGCTTCGAAGATGCTAACAAAAGTTTCAACCGTCCTGCCGATTATGGCATCAGCAAATCCAAAGCTAAATTGTTTCGACATCGCTTGTTGCCAACTGATCCATTGCTGCAAATATTGCTCGGCCTTTTATCACATTTCTTTGCACAGTCTTCTGAACTTAACCTGGCACTGACTGGCGTCATATCGGCATTAGCAATGTGCCCCTACCGCAGCTTGGAAGGCTGGATTGCTTTCAGGGAAAGCGATCGTACGAACCCGGACGATGTGCTCGTTCTGAATGCAAATGGAAACGCAGCAGAGAAACTACGGGTCCGTGCGCACGACATATATGCACATTTTGAAGACAGTCAGGTACAGGAAGACCTGGACGACGATGATGACCGATCTTTGGACTATGGACTGGACCGTAATTCGACCCACATGACAAACCCGACACAGTTCAAGTCGTTTCCTCCATTTTTTACCTTGTTTCGCACGTTGACCCAACAGGTCGATTATTATCGCTCAGAAATTGACGGATTTGATAAATTACTCCAAGAACGGCGAAATGGGCTCATGTTCGTCGATGTCCATCCTGTATCGCCCACTGCGTCGGTATCTGTTAGACGAGGATCTATACATCCAACAACCACGATACCCGAAAACAATGCTGTATCTAGTAGCACGCAGGGAGGACTAGTCGCATCAGCCGGCGCTTCTTCGCCAAAGAGTGGAGTATTTGGAAGACGCGCATCTGTGTTGCGGCCAACCAACCTTCCACCGCCTACGCCTATGAAATCGATCTCCTCGTCGACAACAGCAGCGGCAGCAGCGATGGCAGCAGCAGCGGGATCTTTAATGCTCGGCCAGCAAAACAGCCATATCTCGCACTCATACCCAACACTATCCAATCCTATATTGACCAACCCGCTGTCTCCTCTAGCAATCCATGCTCGAAGAGCACAGAGTATCCGTATTCAGCCGCTATTCCCCTCTAATTTCGTTACGGAACACGAAGAGCCTATCTTGGACCTAGATGAAGATGATGAAGACACCTTTGCACCGAGAGCAGCAAACCCGTCACAAACGAGAAAGATGGACAAGTCTACAGAGATTTCTTTGTCCACGGTTCTCAACAATGTTGTGATTCTGGAAGAGACAATTAAGGAATTTGTCGCCATCATGCAGGTCCGAAGAAGTCTAGGTATTGATGAAATCCGATACACCTAAACAGTTACCCGCAATCTGTATACTATTAAATCGGCTATACTATTTTTATTTTTCTTTGAGAATTTCCGATTAAAGTGCGTTTTGTGCTAGCACTGTCTCTGACAAGGCATCCGGCCTGTTATGCTCCCGATGTCTTGTATTGTACTGTAATGTTAGACAAAAGTTTACCTGGTAACCTCAACTTGCCCATCCGTTTCACATAGCGCAAGCTGGCGTCAGACGGACAATTTTTTCTCCGTGAGAGACATATACTGTGAAGAGTGCCCACCTGGCCACACACTGCTCTTTTCTGCATTGTTTCTCGGCAAAATGCCTTTAAAACTAATCGGAGCTGGCTATGGAAGAACTGGTACCGTATCTTTGCGTACACCGCTCAACATACTCGGGTAAGGTATTAGACTGCACTTGAAGGATTTGTTTGTGGCGTGTATGCAGGAACTTACCGAGCTGGTTGTAGTTACAATGCCCACCATATGCTATCCTTGATCGGGGATCCTGACTGCGATCCTAGCATGTTTGAAAGAGCATTTGATGATCCCAAGTCGGTCGATTGGGACAAGATATATGAAGGATACGACACAGCTATGGACTGGCCCACTGTTGCATTCTGGGAAACCTTGAGCGAAAAGTATCCCGACGCTAAAATCATTCTTACGGTGCGAGATGCTGAATCCTGGTACGGGTCTGCTACAAAGACAATCTTCTCCAGGATTATGCAGGAGGAATATACCATTGAAGGTTATCCGCCTCACTATATACGGTGCGCAAATATGGCCCGCAAGATTGCTATGGATGGAACTTTCGGAGGACCCAAGAATATGCGTGACAAGGATGCCATTTGTAAGATATTCAACGAACATGTCGAGTATGTCAAAAACAAGGTCCCAGCAGATCGTCTTTTGGTTCTGGAACTCGGCGCGGGATGGGAGTCGCTGTGTGCTTTCCTCGGCAAACCCGTACCTGATATGCCCTATCCGACGTCAAACAGCGCTGAGGAATTTACTCAGACGATGGCTGAACGAAACTTTGAGAAGATGGCAAAGGCAAGTGCAGCACCCGCTAAAGCATAAAATTATTGTAAAGTAGATAAGCAAATAAAGAAACAAAGGGAAAACTTTCTATAGCCAACAGGCCAGAAAAAATTACATTTCCATCTGAAATGATACAGTAGCCAGACATTGCATTCTTTTGACTTATGCGGGACACGAGATTTCGAGTATAGCATTCCAGCGATGGAATATCCAGTTTTGGCTTCTTCTTCCTACCCTTGCAATGTCGTCAACCTACTACGCGCTCATATTCGTATATGTTACTGTATTCTGCCTTTTATTTGTCTCTGCTGAAGCAAGCCGCCTAGATGAATGGCCCCTTGGAAATATCAACCGCAGAAAAGTCGAACCTTTCAAGGGAAAAGGCAGAATCGACAAGAGACAACCTGTGAGTTCCCAAATAGCATCTTTAAACGAAATATCATATTCAAAACAATTGCACAAAGGGCAACAACAACGATACTGCGCAAAGCACAAACAAGCAGCCTCTTGATCTTGTCTATTACTGGGGCCAGGGTGGACGAGAAGAGAAGGCTTTGTCCCATTATTGCGATCAAGAAGGCGTGACAATGATTGTTCTATCCTTTATAGCAGACTACACAGGCGGAAAGCGGAACTCACCTGTATTGAATCTCTCAGACAAGTGCGATGATGTTGAAAACTGTGAGCAAGTCGCTCAGGATATCAAGTACTGCCAGCAGCATGGAATCAAAATGTTACTTTCAATGGGAGGGGCAGCGGGGCCATATCACACGCAATCCTGGGATCCAGATTTGTTGGCTTGGTGGGTTTGGAACAAATTCTTGGCTGGCGAGGACAGAACTTTATCAAGACCTTTTGGGGATGTAATATTAGACGGTATCGATTTTGATCCGGAATGTAAGTATCTGATTTCTAAAGCCCTCTAGCATGGATTAACGTACGTCTGTGCAGTGACCGACGGGCGTGGATACGATAAACATATTGATACCCTTCGACACTTGTTCAAGACCGTATATCCTCCTCGCCAATTCTATATCACAGCAGCACCGCAATGCCCTGATTTGGATGCTTATGATGGCAACGCAGTATACAACATTCTTCATCCTAGTAGTCCAAAGTATGACTCATATCCTGACATGGTCTTTGTGCAGTTCTACAACAATTATTGCTCGGCAGCATCCTTTTCTCCTTCCTCCAAAAACCAGCAACACTTCAACTTTGATGAATGGGACAAGTGGGCTGCACAAGAAACGAAAGGCAAAGCAAAAGTACTCCTTGGTGTGATGGGAAAGGAAAATCATATGGACACCGGCTACGTCGATTACGAAAAGATGACCCTGATATTGGACAACATTAAAGAAAAAAGCAGCTTTGGAGGAGTAATGATGTGGGATGCTCGATACGCTTATGATAACCCTGTTCCTGCTCTGAGCGGTATCCAGTACGGTGAAGCCGTAGGGCGGTATCTATCAGAGCCCGGTACTGCAAAAGTACAGCAGCAAACTATGGCCTTGTTCCGCGAGACAAATTCAGGCCAAGCTCAAGACTTTGGTAGCACCCCAGTCCTTCCAGTACTGCTAGCCCCTGTTCCTCACACCAGTTCCCGGCTTCCCTGTGCAGGCCAGAATTTCGTACTCCTCCGACCTTCGTCCTGCAGCGAGCTTGTTCGAAGTTTTGGTGCGGATAGTAACCTCATCAACAATCATTTGAGTCGACTAGGTATCGATCCAGAAGCGTCCCTTGTACCTGGATCGACTGTGTGCGTGGCAGCTGGGAAGCCCGAAGGTTCATCGCTGGCTATCCAGTATGTTCACAATGGCACTCTGTCTCAATCCCTAGTCTTGTGAAAAAAAATATCAAGCAATGACTAACAGTACAAGAAAATAAAGTATAGCGTGTTTATTGGCATCTGCACCTATCCGTTTCTGAACACTGTGGCTATTCTACCGTACCTAGGGAACTAGGAAATTCTATGAACATCCGAAAGAGAAGTACTACCCTTTTTAGGCCGGTCAGCGGGGCCGGGGCAAAAGAACTGCAGGGATAAGACATACATTTACTGCAGTGAGGAACTTCATCAGAAAGAAGCATGATGCAACAAAAGAAGGCCTCTAACGAAAAAGAACCCAGTCTGCACCTCAGTTGCTCTTCTTTTTTTCTTTTTTTTTCTTTTTTCTCTCAACACCCAATTACTATGTTTATCTTTAAGAAGAAAAAAGTTAACGAGGACAAGGTTTTTCCAGATGACAGCTCCTCAACAAAGTCTGAGAGAAAGAAAGCACCTTTCGCCGCACTCCCCACCACGCGCTTGATCAGTGAACGGCTGCTAAACGCTGTCGTTGACAAGACCACGATAACTGCTGCAACACTTTCTCGACCGAATACAGACTACCAACCGGATTTTCTCAACTCTTCCAAATCTTATGTATTATCGAACAAGTATGTTGATCAGTACATACGTTAAAGCACCTTATACATGCTAACTGGCTAATAGTTCGTCGCAAACGGTCACGGATAGACATGAAGCACAAGATGCTGCTGTTGGCACTGATGACACAGAGGGGGCGTTTGTATCACAGCTGCATCCCGCCCAAGACACCCACATTGCATCTTGCAGCGAACCAACAGAAAATGAACAATCAATATCTCAGTCAAATCACATTGGCGTTTCGGATGCATCGACGCAAGTGACAGAACCTAATAGTTGCTCATCACCCGACGATCCTTGTCAAAAGCTTGACCACGTTCCCGACCTGCCCCCTGCGACGGCGGAAGAAACGGTATCTACCAGCCCACCGCGCACGAGCACGGAGACTGTGACAGATAGCGGATTTTACGACAACGAAGAGGCTGCAGCCGACAGAGGTGCTAGCGTGTATCCGCCAGACAAGATTGAAGATGAGCTCGAATGCTTTACCTATTTCGTTCAGTTGTGTGAGACAGAACCGAGCGAAGACGAAACAGTGCATGCAGATATTACCAGCAGCAATCAGAGTCGTACGTCGGAAAAGCGTAAATCACAATCTTTTATTCCTCGCAGGTCACTGCCACCACCACCACCACCACCACCACTGGCCAACTACGTTAATTCCAGCAAGGTTGACTCTGGAAACCATCAAGATTACCGAACGCAAATACAGCCGGTAAGGAAGCGGCACAGCGCAAGCGAGCGGGAGTTATCATCTCCTAGAAACAAACCAAAAGCAGCGCAAAGGAAAAGGAGCTCCTTGCCCATTCCTACTGCGAAGACGGGCACTTTGCACGCTGATACACACTGCGTCAAATTAAAGGCTCGCGCCGTATGCACAGGCCTAGATACAAAGAGGACGACGAGGCTGCCTGTGCATAGACCGCATCTTTCAAGAGCTTCAAGCTCAAAAACATATACAGCAGAGACCTTAGCAGCCATGAAACGAGACGGATGCACCAAGTTACCAGTGCCTGTAAGTGGGCAACTAAACAGAAGCTCGATTTGTTAAAAAAGCACTGGAAAATATTATACGATCATTAATAAAATTTTGAAAGTCTTTATACTTCAAATTAATGTCATCTATGAATGTTCTGATATGACTGAAAACTGTGCAGGAAACAGAGAGGAAAAGTAAGGAGCAGAAGTGGGGACGAAGTCTTCTCGTCGCTGTGAACCGGGATGCTGAAATCACTACTCAGCTCCGCATTTTTCATGCGACTTGGAAGTCCAACACACCTATTCCCTTAGTTCGCTTTCCTAGTCGCTCATTACAAAAGGATCGATAATGGTAAAGTAGGAAGCAGCTAACAGCCGCGATCTATGCTGCTATCGGCACTATTTTATCCTTGGAAACTGATTCATTGTGCCAAAGTTTAACGGTGACTTTGATGACGAAAATCCGTTCACTACGCGATTCTTTGGAAACATTGGTCATCCATTGGGTGGCATTGTGAATCCCAACAGTGGATTCTCAGAATTTTATCGCTGTTATCCGATCGCAATGATGCAATGCGGAAGTGATCGTGAAAACGTAAACTATGGTGGAAAGAGTGCGTAACCAAAAACGTTTCCGACTCGAGAGAATGCCTTTACTTATCATGTTTTTGCCTATAGTTATCTTACCACAGTCGGCTTTGGAGAAACTTTGTAAGCACTCAATACTCTTCTTTGAAAACAAGGATAGATACTAATCTTATATTTACATCTCGCAAGCGCAACTGAATATATCTTACCCCATGCTTTTCAGACTAATCAATGCTTCTCAACAGAAGCACTCGCATGCCGGTGTATTGGAGTTTGTTGCTGAGGAAGGTCGAGCATATTTCCCCCAATGGGTAAGCATGGAGTTAAAACAATACTTGACTGGATTGTATAGTAACAACAAGTATTTTATCACAGATGATGGAAACTCTCGGATTAGAGCCTGGCGATCTGATTGAAGTGAAAAACACAACTTTGCCTCTAGGATCCTTTGTCAAGATTCAACCTCAATCAACAGATTTTCTCGATATCAGCGATCCAAAGGCAGTGTATGTCTTTTTGCGGAATGCTTTTTTCTGGACCGGATAACTGAAAAGTACTTTATAGCCTCGAGAATGCCTTGCGCAATTTTTCTACATTGACTCTCGGGGACATTATACAGATCAACTACAACGACAAAGTATATGCAATCAAAGTTCTCGACGTAAAGCCCAATTTTGAGGAGCATTCCGGTATATCGATTGTCGAAACAGATTTGGAGGTATGTATATTGAATGCCCGTAGGTTAAAGCTATGACTTACTGATTGCATGCTTGGCACAGGTTGATTTTGCTCCTCCGGTGGGGTATGTTGAACCATCTCGACAGAAAGCCACACCGACTCCATCAATGGTACGTTTGTTGACTTCTCATACGTAATAATACAACAAACTAAGACGACAACTTGCAGAAAAGTCAAATGTTATCGGAAGAGAAGATAGAACCGAAGAAGACAGGATTCAAGGCTTTCGAAGGATCTGGCCAATCGCTTCGAGGCAAACGGAAAGCGTGAGTAGCATTCAAAGAGTATCTCAAAAGAGACGAGCATAAAAGTTGACCGTTACCACCCCTTTCCAGTTCCTCTAAAAATGGTAAATCCACTGCTCAAGAAGAAACACAGATGGATATGGACGAAGATCATACTTTTGACCCGAATGATGATGGTCCTTTGAATCTTCCGTTTGGTCAGCTGTTTTTCGGATATCCTGTGGTTTTACCAAAACATCCTGAAGAGGATGAAAAGAAGGTTCCTCATGTATTCTCCGGTGCAGGACAGACTTTGCGTGGCAAGAAGGTCACTCCAGCCGGCAGCGACAAGGAAGGCAAATCAGGTACGGACAGTGAACTTGAATATATTGAACACATTTGCTCAATCCTCTCTTTTACAACAGGTCGATAGATATATCTTATAGATTGCCCAACAATCCAATCCATACTCTATTTTCCTCCTTTCCACCGAAATGTATGCTGGATGCTTTAAATGCTAGATGTTTTCTTATTGCGAAACGTAATTGCAAATGGCATACAGATTACTCTATTTTCGCTTATTGTACAATTGTCTGCACCAAACTTGAGCAATTCGTGCAATGTGGAGTGATCTAGGTGACCACATGATGTGACAGACGTGGTGTGCTCCCTTTTTTAAACCCTTCCGTATTAGTCATTCTAAATATGTCAGGATTAACTGCATATGCTCACCGGAAGTTTCAGTAATGTACATTGCGTTCCTGCTGCCTTATCGCCAATCACTGCAAAGTGATAATTGTCTAGTCAAATTACAACGTCGAAGATCAATAGGGGCTAGACGTACCTTCATCGTAAGCTTCCTTGAAGCGAACGCCGACGGAAGGGTCCACTACACTATCTCTTTCACCGCTAATCACAAAGAAGGGCACGAGTCGACCCTCTTCTTTGACCTTTGAAAGTAGATGCCTTGGTGAATGCTTTTTCAGAAACTCGGTGTCCACCTTGTCTTGCATTGCGACCTGACGAGTAAAGTACTCAGCACGTCCATCGTGCAGCAGATCGAGAACACCATTAATGGTAATAACACCTTGAACAGAGGTATCAACATCTTCAAAACCTATAGTTGCTCCGTTATGAAATCACATCTTTGATACTTGGAGTCTGTGAGAGTTTTACCAGGTTGATATTTAGGATCATTCGCAGTCAATGCAGCCAAAGCCGCCAGGTGGCCACCTGCCGAATCACCTGTGATACGCAAGTCAGATCATATGCGACTTTACATGTTGGGAAAAAAAGGAGAAAAAAGATATCATACCAGAGACAACAACAAAATTGGGATCACCTCCAAACACGCTTATGGTTCGTTTAATCCAGCGAAGAGCGCGCTTGACATCGTACAAGTGTGTAGGGTATGGGTTCTTTGGAGCAAGACGATATCCAATGTTGACTACGATCTATGAAATTGTGAACTGCTGTATTTTACTCTTTGCAACTGGTGCAGTGAACTTGAACTTACCCAGTTATCCTGAGTGATAAGATCAGCTTCGTGGGGATAGAGGACATCCTTTTTGCCCATTCTCCAAGCACCACCGTGAATGTGAACCTATGCATCTTGTGAGTGTTGCTGGAAGAATAGATTCCAAATCGTAAGATTATTCACCAGCACAGGACGAAGACCAATGTCTTTTGGAGCTTTTGCGTGAGTATAGACGTCTAGAACCATTCTTCGAGGCTGGTCGTAGTCTTTAGTGAGTTCCACAGCTTCAGTCATCTCCTCGCTGGTGGCATAAGTGACTGTAACGTGCTTTCTTGAGTGAAATGTAACAGCGAATACAGTATTCGATACTTACTGTTGGGATAGATAATAATATCGGATGATTGCCAGAAGGGTTTCAATAGCCGATTGAAATATTGGTGGCTATGCAAACGGAGGAAGTCTTAGAGATTCACCACACTTTGCACCTGAAATCTAACTGCAGTACCTGACAATGCTATCCAACGGCTCAGTCGGATCTCCACCTACGAGGTCTTTCACAGCTTCTTCCACTACAGTTTTCTCCTGCAAGCTTTCGACGAAAAGCACGAGGAGACCAGCAACAATAGCCATGTCTACAAAGTAAGCGAGCCACGGCAAAGTGTATCCTGCATAAAAAATAGTTAAGATCAGCAATTCGAGCATATCTCTATCTCCGCAGCTCAAAGGGTGTACATACTGAAACCACCAAAAAATTGTACAAACTTTGTGGCAGCATATTGCAGGGCGGCAAGGTGAAGTGGAAACTCGGTAAAGAACGAAGCACCGACGTCGGCCAGGAAGTAGAGTCCACGAACTCGGCCAATCGAAGCTGCTATTTGTCGGGTCCAGCTCTTGTTGAAAGCGCAAGCTGTGAAGAGCGCCGAGATTGACACGAAGAAAATGTACAAAGTTGCCGCTAACGCGGCGATGAAAGCGAACATTGTGCTTTACGCGAAAGAAGAGAGCCGAAGCTGAGCCAGCGAAGCCAGTGGAGTTCAACGAAACTGCTGCTGAACTTCTGAGCTCGATGCAGATGACAGCAGCAGGAATTGAGCCGCCGAAATCGAACCCTTTTTAGGGGCAATTGAAGCGGGAAAGTCTACGAGCACGTATTTCGGAGTTGAAGCTCTAAACATATTTGGACAGTCAGATGTGTCTTCACGAGTGTCATTTTGTATTTTTGCTGCAAAGTACAAATACGCAGGGGTGATGGTGGAATGATTCTGTATATTCGTTACTATATGGATCGTAAGTTTCTTCGTTGTTCAAAATATGATTTATGGTTAATTATGCAAGTAACATATGATATTTATATGTGTATAGTTATAAATACATGCAGAGACTCGACTCCGAAATACGTGCCCGTAGACCTTCCGCAATTGCGCTTAGGAAAGGATCAAAATTATGTTGCTTTATTATATTTGGACAAATGCAATGAGAAATGAATATCGCAGACCATACTTCTTGCGAAGCCCATTCTCTACCTAGAGTTACAGAGCGGAACAAACGATATAAGTAGCCATGCTTGGAAAGCAACATGGTTAATATTATTCAAAATTCCGGATCAACGGGATGCGTAACAAAAAGAAGCTGTCGAGTACGAGCACGTGAAGATTAATAGTCTATTAGCATTGGGAAAATGCTTGCATGCCAGACAGATATTCTTTTTATGTAATCACTGCATACCATACCTTTGTTAGGTGGAATAAATAGAATGATCGACTGATATGGCTAGAAAAAAACCATGCTATTACACGATACGCGTTCTTTTCAATCATGCATTGCGTTCTGTGATTTTTCGTAATTCAGAAGGACGCACGGATTCCGAAATTGGTAATTGCCCAATGCAAGCCCTAAGAAGTCATTACTGGGGCAGTGTCCAAGCTTTTCTTGACACTGCAGCCCTTCCTCGATCTCATGACATCTAATTCTTCGTCAGAAAACGACAGTAACGACCATAGATCTGAAGGGAACAAGGCGCTTCATGTACCGCGAGTGCGCTGGGTTCCCCTTCGAGGAGTGCCCCTGGAACGACGATTGCAAACGGCGGCCGTGTCTCTTTGGGTATTCCTGCTATTTATTTGTCTCTCCGTATTTGCATACTGCTTTCTCCACCCATTCCTTTGGCCACTGCTTATTGCGTACATCATATTTCTACACACTGACAAGGCTCCAGAAACCGGTGGACGACGCTTTGACTGGGCTCGACGATGGAGGATTTGGAATTATTTTGTGGATTACTTTCCAGTTAAATTGATAAAGGTAGTGCCCTTCTTGTGGTACAGAGTATATATGTCGCTTTTTCTGATTACGGAGATTCTGTCTCTAGGAACAAGATTTGGACCCGGGCCGTAATTATGTATTCGGATATCACCCTCATGGCATCATCTCTTTGGGCGCGTTTGCAAACTTTGCTACAGAAGCCACGGGATTCTCAGAACAGTTCCCGGGTATCGTCCCATCCCTGTTGACATTGGCAAGGTAACCGCCAGAAAGTCTCGAGTGAATACGTTTGATGTTCGCAACTCACTCATAGTCAATTAATATCCAGCAATTTCCGATTGCCATTGTATCGCGACTTTATCTTGTCTCTTGGCATTGCTTCAGTATCACGAAAATCATGCGAAGCTATCTTGTCTTCTGGTCCAGGACGATCTATCGTCATTGTCATTGGCGGCGCGGCCGAGTCACTTAATGCACGGCCTGGTGTTACTGACCTCGTCCTGAAACGCAGACTTGGTTTCATTCGCTTAGCTATCAAACATCAAGCACCTTTGGTGCCAGTTTTTTCGTTTGGGGAGAATGATTTATACGAGCAAGTGGACAATGCACGTGGGTCAACGTTATGGAAAGTTCAAAAGAAAGTGCAGTCGCTCATGGGATTCACGTTGCCATTATTCCATGCTCGAGGAATATTCAACTGTAAGTGCAGTGCTTAGTAGAAAAGGACGATAGCTAAGAATCTCAATCTCTTCTCGAATATAAGACGACATGGGTATTATCCCTTTCAGACACCCCATTGTCACAGTTGGTAGGTCAACATGTACGAAAAGCTGGATGTAGTGCTGACACAATCTTCCTTGTCAGTTGGAAAGCCCATTCCTGTGCCAAAGCTCGAGCCTGGTCAAACTGAACCTACCCACGAGCAGCTAGTCGAAGTGCAAGAGCAATACATCAACGAGCTTGTGGGTATTTTCGACAAGTATAAGGATACATACGCAAAGGATAGGAAGCAAGACCTTCAAATTATTGATTAAATACATCATCACATTGTTTCAATTGTACAAACAACTCTATCAGATGCTATGCATGTCATCTTTTCTGTATACGCGAAGAGCTTGAGGGAGTACCAATTCTGGTAATTGGTAGTATCGCTTCCTCATGAAATAAACTGCAATTGCCTAGAAAGCAAACAGGGAAATGAAATAGACTTTGACACAAGTTAACTTGCATTTGGCGCTTTGCATGTAATAATGCGTCTTGACAAATTGGACCTGATTGTAATATAAGTGCAGTTGCATGGAAATATTGTCGATAGCTTGGTTTTCAGAAGTAACTTTCTTTATATGTGGTACGTGTTTTTGAGTAGCGGAAGGCAAGCATTTATCTTTAGATATCACGTTCATTGCTTGTATTGCGCTGGGAAACAAAGTAAACAACATCAGGGCAATGCGGACTACATACATACAAGCATGCAAACGGAGCTCTTCCATGTCGATCATGTCTTTTGTAGTTCGATATTTTTACGACTACATACCAAGAAAAAGATAAATCTTTATTCATATCACCTTGATTTCTGGTCAAGTGGGAATGTAGGGTGTGAATTATGGCTAAAGTTTGCGCCGTAATTACGTCTCCAATGGTAGTCAGCCTATAAATTCAATATTATGCATCAACTTCTAGTCTGCAAACAATTGCACGAGTATATGTACTTGTTTTCTTGTTTCATGGAAATCTTTGGAAGCATTCGAGCGGCGGCGTGCCATGGCGTGAGGTGACATGAAAATGACCGTGTCAACTGAGTTTTGCTGCTGTTGTTCAGAAGCCGGCACAGAGTTTCGACGCTTGGCCATGTAGGCGGTTGCACCCACAGCTCCTGCTGCGCCGAGAGCAAATAGAGCGTTAGCAGTTGGCATTGTTCAAAACAGAAACAAAAGCGACGTAAAGGTATCTTGGAATACGAGCCGTGAGCGCTTTTATGTACGTTTCTTAGAAACTCTCACACAAACGTCATGTGTTTATGCCCAATCGAGGCTACTTTATGGGCTTGATTGGGCACTAGCGCCAAGCTCGCTGTCAACACGGTCGTGTGTTTTCCCATCTGCAAACCTGACGAGTGTGCGCTGCTGAAGATTTGATATCATATAATCACTCTATATCCTGCATAAATGGTATTGTAGACACTCCCCAATGATTTAATATAGAGACGTACCTGTCTCCGTTATACGCATCTTGTACATGGTCCTTTTATTTCTGGGTGTCTAGTGCAACTCGGAAGCTTATCCTCTACCTTCAATAGCTACACATAGTCAATTAGTCGCACATCACTAGTACGCATGTTCAGAAAAGGACAATGCAAGTATATCTAGAGCTATCGTTAACGGCATCTTTATATATAATGTTGATCGCATTGCAGCGACATAGTGCATTCCCAGCAAATCATACATAATTGCCTATCGTCAAGTCTCCAGGCAATTGAGTAAGTCCATCGGGACCGAAAACAAACCAACGAATAATGCGATGATCAAGTTCTCCGCTTTATTGTAGCGCATAATAAAGAGAAACAGAGCAATGTAGTCGGAGCAGCCATACATGCTTCCGACGACTATATCCTCGTGGAATATTTATTCGTGCGTTGTCAGACTGTTCATGGAAGGATGAGGATGCGGGGCGGTGCCCTTAAACTTCCAGAAGTCTTTCGCTCACAGCCCTCTTGATTCTCTGGTTTATAGTGAATAAACTTTGGCTGACCAATTCAGCCAACTTCCAGATTCGATATATTCTACTTCAGACTACGTAATTAATTCTTTGTCAAAGTTTGCCAATGTTTTGGTCTGATGACATTTTGTATTTAAAATAGGCACGACGGATCCTAAGCAATAGATGGTTAGTCTTCTCTAAATGCGTGTTACATCATTCGTGATAGTCACTCTTTTCGGTACAGCCTTGAAAATTAACAAGGAAGAATTGAAACTGCTCTCTAGAATCTTGTATACGTTCATTACAACTGAGATTGCGAAGAGCTGGAGGAACCGGGAGGCTATTCTGGTTTGCGAAGATGTTGGAAAATCCAAAACCTTTGTTATGCGGCAGATCACAAGCTGTGAAAACTGTCGCAGGCATAAGCGTATCTGCTTTGCATTCTTGCAGTGTTGTCCGGGTCAGAAAATACATGCTTGAATCGTCAAATCCTGACAGAAGTTGTCGAAGTGATGGCAACGATGCAAGCGCTGTATAGAATGTTAGGTGCTACATCATATCCACAAATGGGGACATTTCAATGATCTCTCCCATTATATTCATTTCAACAAATAATGGAGAGGATTCAAAGAAACTGTCTTGCTTTTACTGTTTTAGTATAGCAGGAATGGATCTCCTACATATAAGCTTCTCGATTTGAAAGCATGTCTTGTGCTGTGAACCACATCTATACAACTTCAACAAATGTTTGAATACTATCACAGAAATTTATTTGATCCGCACTAAATGCCATAGAAAATATTTCATTTGAGTTGCGGTTCGTCGCTAGGATCAATCTCGATGACCAGCTTTCCGAACTGTTTGTGCTGTCTATTTGTAAAAGGTTATGTAAATGAGAACCAAAAATAGGAAATATCATTTGCAAGAGTATAAAGCTTACTTCATGATATCGATAGCCTTGTATGCGCTCTCAACTAGCGGTCCGCGGAAGACTTCGGAAACAATGGGCTTGATCTTGTGTTGCTCAACAAACTTGACCATCTCGCGGAACTCTATAGCAGTACATACAAGCTGTTATCCCAACTGCGACGCGTATGCTAGCCTGTCTACACTACATGAAACCTACCACGACGTGATCCCATAGTGGAGCCGACTAAGTCGATGTTTTTGATTACAAAGTTCATTGTAAAGTTAATACCCTGCACACCAGCCTGTCCAGTAGCCGTTTGACCGTAGTTCGCAATGATAGCACCGGGTTTCAGAACGCTAGGGTACTTGTTATACAAAGGTCCAGCTGCTCCATCCACGATAGCGGAGAGCAGGTTACCGTTCAGCAACTTCTTCAGTTCTTCGATGCAGTTGTCTGGAATGAATAGGTTTTTCGTATTTAGATTCTTCTGTGTTCTCACGATTGTGAATAAAATCCTTACCGTCTTTGTAATTTACACCTCCAACGGCACCGAGCTTCTTTGCGTCCTCAATCTTATCTTGACTTCCAGAGGTGACATATACGTGAGCTCCAGCGGCTACAGCAAACTGTAAAGCGTACAAAGCAACACCACCACCGATGCCAGTGATCAAGACATGGTCGCCACGCTTGACTTTTGCCTTGGAAAAGAGAGCACGGTAGGCAGTGAGACCAGCTAGAGGCAGTGCAGCAGCTTCAGCTGTAGTCAAATGTTCGGGGCATGCAACAAGCTCGTCGGTCTCAACGACAGATCGGTCCGCCAAAGTTCCTACAGCGTTGATTAATAATCCCCACTTTCTCTTGCATTCCATGGAAACTAACCGGGATACGGCTTGAGACCGAGAATACCAAACGTCTTCTCAGGGCCTCGTTCATCTGAATCCCATCCATATCCAGGGTTGATAAGTACGCGCTGACCAACCTTGAACGGTGACTGACTGCTTCCATTCTTGACAACGATGCCGACGCCATCAGAGCAAATAGGGTCACCTGTCTGAATGGCAGGATACTGACCCTTCAAGATCCACAGGTCACTGTTGCGGTGACATGGGCATTACAATGTTTGTTGGAATAGTAGAAATCGGATAATTTGCTTACCGATGGTTCAAAGCAGCTGCTTGGATTTTAATGAGAGTCTCATTGTTGCCAGGCTCCCTGTTATCGGCTTCTTTACTTAGTTCGTAACCATATTTGAAACCGGGAGCAGGCTTGTCAGAAAGCACAACAGCGACCATTATGTTGAATCGGAGGAAAAGGTGACTTCGCGTCTGTGGATGGTGAAACGTGCTTTTATGCAATTGTCGGTGAAATCGTGTTTGGCAACCCGATTACACAGAGAAACTAAAACGTCAACAAGAAATTAATTTTGTCATCTTGCTCTCAATTCCCGGCTAACGCTAACACAGCGCTTGGAGATCCAATTCTTCAACGCAACGAGCAAATCTTTCGAACACGTCTAGTAAATAATGGAAGGGATACCCTGAAGAAGAGCAACAACACAGCAAAAGGAAACAGGCTCAAGCCGACCGCTTAGTGGACAGCTACATAATGTCTTGCATTCAACAAAATCGCCTAGATCGAAAAATCCATATGCACAGAAGCGAAAGAGCCACATCAAATCTACTATCGTAGAATATCATCTGATAAAAAATACAATGCAAAATAGAATCGTCTTCCAAGAGCTATCCCTGCGCTGTAAGGGTTTTCCAGGCTATTCGTCATCGCAAGCGAGAAGCTTAAAACTGCCTAAGCATTTTTTATATCGTAATCGTGTTATGCAAAAACTGCGTAGATTCGTACAAGTACAGAGTAAGGAATTTATCCAAGAGAATATCTTATATGCAATGCTAATGTATTGAAGATAGGGTATAAGTACGCGTGACAAGGAGTAGAAGAAGAATAATCCTTAGGCTATGAGTTGCTTCCATTGCGCCAATAGCTTCTCACATTGACCATTGATATTGAAACGGTCAGACGGAAGTCTGAGCTGGCGTCCAATCTTGATAATACCCGCGATTTTTGTATCCTACATGCTTTTCATGAGTTGATCAGAACAAAAAAAGACGCCATAGCTAGCAGGGTACCTTTAGTAATTCATGCGTCATCTGTAAACCTTCCAGACTATTCAAAAGTAACGCAATTTTCTCTTGATCAACAACCGATATTTCGCTCTATGGATACTGTCAGCTAGCTGACATAATCATATCAAAACTCTACTTACAGGATTTCTGCTATACATCAACTTATGCAGTCTGTAACGGGTACCATAAACCTCTCGGAATGAGGTTACTCGGTGTGAGGTTACGGCACCCGGTCCATTGCGCCCGTTCAAACCAGTGACTGAAGAGTCATACGAAGTCTTTGCTCGCGTATCCGTCTCCATAGCTTCGATACTATCTTTTGCAGCTGAAAGCGAAAGTAATTCATTTTGATCATGACTGTTTGCAACATCGCTTGTCCTCGTCTTGAGAAGTAGATATGTAAATAATCACATAATGAAATTAGGTCCCAAGGCAAGTTACCTTTTTACGAGTTCGTTCTTCAGGCTTAGAATCGGTTTCGGCGACTCTTTTAAGTTTGAGCCGAACATCCTGCGCTTTAGCATTTACTTGATTGTGCAATTGAGCGGATTGAAGTTGGCCGCTCCTTTGGACTCCGGTATCCGGTTCTCTCTGAACATCACGGCTATTTCCGTTTTTTGTGGGAGATACAGCCTGCTTTTCCTTGCGGCCAGATTTTTTGGGCAAAGATGGCGGTATCTTCTTTGACCCTGGAGCTTTGGACTTCCCTTTTTCGATCGATGGTGTACCGGTTTGAATATTAATATCTAAAGCTGGTCCTGGATGTGACTTGATATCCTTGGATGTATTCTCCTCCGCATTTGATGCTTGTTCTCCAGAGGTCTTTAATTTGTCAGCTGCAGCCCCTGGAGTGTACCCATCGGCACTAGACGCTTCTTCCGATCTCGATTCATTCCTTTCATTCTTCGTTGATTTATCGTGCACATCAGATAGCTGTTGTATTTGAGCACTCGACTTTTCTTTTAAAAGATCGCTGGACCCGTCTGTCGGTTTCGATGGGTTTTCTCTATCGTCGTCAGATATCGCGCGTGCTCTATCTTCAGGTGCATCGTCTCGCTTTTGTTCGTTCTTGATCGCAGATTTTTCCAGTTGTCCATTCGTATCGTGTATCTGAGAATAATGTTCCAGAGCTACTCGGTATCCTTCCGCCAATGACTTGTTTTTCATGACCTTCCCTTTTGCTAATTGTGCTTTTGCTTCTTCCGGGTCAAATAAGCGAAGCGTGTCTGGACGTAAAAAGTCACTGTATTGTGAAGAAGCAAAAGTCAATATAAGTCTAGTCATCTCTAACTAGGAACCTACTAATCAAGTGATCCATAGAAATAGACTGTGACAGTGTCCGGGGCTCGTTTTCTCTTGGATTTTGCCTTAAGAATATGTGGAGGCAGTTCATCGTCACTTAGAATCTATTAAACGTCGTCAGTTTGACTTCCAGGCGTAGAAATTCATGCATCATGTGTCAATCACTGTTATGGTGGATGTGTATCAATCCTATAATACCATAGGAGGCTTTCGCTGTTGCTTGTCACAATTTCGAAACAGGAGCCTCTTTACATTGTAGTAATCGGCACATGATCTCATGTTTGACACATACCTGCCCTGGCCACCATGGATAATAAGAACACTTTGCGAGAACCTGAGTCCCTGGCTTGACTAGCGAAGCAGGTAAACCTTGTACAATGGCTGTCGTTTCTTTGGATCTTGATTTTGATTTTTTGGGTGCCATTCCGTGAGAGTATGACGGACTGCGAGAGGAGAAGAAAGAACAGGCGTTCAAAAACTACAGGTTTTTCAAAAGTTGTTGGCGCATTAATCCAATGTGGATTTGCACATTTATCAATCTATTTTATAACAAAGCATCACAAGAAAATGGTTAGATTGGCAACGCAAAAGAGATCTTTTGCTTCATCGTATTCCAGTAAATGGAACTATTTATTCACGTTTGGGACATTTTGCTGACGGTATTGCTGACTGTATGGTATCCTAATACCTTTATGAAAGAAACACGTGACAAATTATTCAAGCAC
>NW_027192143.1:670119-741641 GCF_041956525.1 Rhizomucor pusillus | reverse complement strand
ATCAGTCTTTGCTCACCTCCTGATCATCTGACATCTCGTCTTTGTTCAATGTCCTGTCTTCATCGTTGGTAACCTTCACAATAATCAGATTGGTTGGTCCTTAGGAATCTTAGCAGAGACTTACGTTGTTACTGGTCGGGTTGAAAAAATCTGCGATCTCGTCGTCTGAACGGGGTCTCTTTCGCTGTATTTCATTGACCACTTCTTCTATACATGGAGTCAGCCGTATGCTGTACAGCATAAAGAGCTACTTTACCTTGACTGTCTTTTCGAGAGTCAAGCGAAGACGATTGCTCCATCACATTGCTGTGCGCAACGATGTTTCCATAATTCACGAGCACTTGTGACTCGGGCCCAGCCTCTATGTGCGGCTTGCTGTCGTTGCTTTCTTTGTTGGACTCGTCCTTCCGCGCCTTACTTGCAACATATTGCTTCACTTTGGAAGGTACAGACGTGGATGCGAGAATTGTCGATGGAGAGCTCTTGTAAGCAGCTCTCAAGGTGCGTGTTTTCGCTATGCGAGTCGATGCCGAGCTTCGCTCTGGTTTCGCAAATGCACTAGCAAATTTCTCGTAGCTCCAATCGCGAAGGCAATTTTCATTGAAGAATTTCAGGTATTTATCCTCGGTGTCGAATTTAGTTTTGTAATCCTCATTTGCTTCTGGCATCCTGAAACGAAAGTTGCATAAGAACGGAGCTACGGAGAATGCGGCAGTTAAAACGGAATAGCGCGTGAAGCAAAGTACTAAATTCAATTTTGAGCATTTGGCTGGTGCTACTTTATCGATAGAATTTGTTTTACCAAAACTTTTCGTTTTTCTTTTCTAACCTTAAATGTGTTTACTTCTTTTCAACACCTTTTAAAAACCAAGTAGTACGTAACCCTACTGTGTCAATATATACAATCTTTCTTTTAAAGTATACATTAATAGTCATGCTCTAAATCACGCGACGTTCTGATCAAAGTAAGTGGTTATCGTTGACATGTCAGATGGATATTGATTTCATTTTGCAGTTGATAAACTTATCATGGGAGGTTAAGTTCACCGCCAAAGTCTTCAAACTGGATTGGGGATGGCTTTGCCATTTTGACATATTCCCTTCTTTCTACGGAGGGGTCATTGAAAGGCGGATAGCGGCGATTGCCAATTGAAAATATTCAATCGTCTTTTCTTTTCGACCTTGCACGCATCTCTTGGTCAGCATTCCACAAACTATTCCATTTCAGCCAGTTCCTTGTCCAATTGTTGTAACTGTTTCTCCAGTTTCCGTATCAGTTCCAGACGAAAATGCTCGCAGGCATTCTATAGTACGATGTGAGCTTTTAAGATCTTAACAAATAACAAGTCATTCATATACATTGTACTCGTCCCATGCTTGCTGGCACTGGACTTTGTGTCATTCTTGGATCGAATGTAGTTCACAGTCTCTGCGTGTCTGTATCTTTCTTCGCTTTGTATGTCTTCTAATACCCAGATATAATCAGGATGCTGGATTTCCAAGTCAGAGAATTCATGGGTTGCTGATATGCCCTTGGACCTGTGCACGCAATGAGGATAATCAACATTGCTGTACAAGCTGTATAGTAATGAACTTTGCAACTGTCTTACGTTCCGCTTGTACCGATTTCTACTTTTTCGCTCTTGACTGTTTGGAAATTCGACCGCGTGTACTGCTCATGTCGAAAATTGTGATGCGTAGTAGAAGGAAAGAGTCAGCTACCTAGAAAAATTTATCGCCGCAGAGTTGGATATGCCATTTGGACAACGGATACGCGATAACTGCATAAAAGCAGCATTAACATCAAAGTATGCGTTCACGCTGCGTATATATCCCTCATCTCCCTTACTCCTACACCAAATCATCTAACAAGTATGTAATGTAAATACTTCATGCTTACCACGATCTATGCCTGGTAAACGAAACGGATAAGGGTTGGATCGTTTAACTAAATATCCCCAGATGATAGAAAGCCTGCTGTAAAAGGTCAATTACCACATCAAACGGATATAAGGGCTATTCGTACAATATGCATATGCATAATCAGACCAGGATGCTGTCAACCAAGCTCTGGTTTCATTGACCACCTGAAAGTAGAAATGAAAGATTGTTTCACCGATCGAATCTACTAGCCCTAAAATTAGGCCTGGAAACTTTTTTTAGATCGTTGGAATGAGCATAGCATTTACTCGACAGTAAATATCATCAAAGCGATATTGGAGGCTATAAATTGGGATATCACGCTTGAGGTCTAGCTTTAAACTCACTCTGTTTCATTGCATATGATAAGGAGTACTTTCGAGTAGTACCTGGATTATCAGATTAATGCGGAGAGAATCTTCAAAGATTCAACGACCTGGATGATCTGCACCAAATATAGAAACCCGGGCAAAACTTCATGGATCAAGTTTTAGAACGCCGGGGCGCCACTGTTCACGACAGTTCGTCCGCAAGGTACACTTGTATTTTTATTTCTTCTCGATAACTTTTTTTTATCAAGAAGGCAACAAACGATATGGGACCCGTTATTGATGAAGGAGTATTGCCTTCCCCCTGGGTATGATACATCCCCATGCGCGTACTCCGAGGAAGCATATGGTTACTGAACCAGGATGCAGGACGACGACGATCGAATGTTCCAGGCAATCACGATTAAACTAGAGCATTCAAGACAGACGTGCGAGGAGATCCTCAAGCTGTATGAAATAAGGTAGGAGAGCTTAGCAAACACGAGTAACGCGCCTACAGTGAACCAAGCTCACTCTATCGGTATTTCTTCAGAGCAGATATAGAGGAAGACTATGGCGACAGACTATTGAGGCTCTCACAGTTGCTGGTTGGTCAAAACGAGGAAGGAACTTTGGCTGCATCGATATCACACGTACCAAGCGCCATGGAAACGACAGCGCGAGCGCACTATGATCTTTCACAACAGTTAAGACGAAGTTTGGAAGCACCTCTTGCAGCTTTTCTTAAGGATCAGGAAGAAAAACGCAGAGCTGTATGGAATAAAAAATCTCGTGATCGTGAGCATGATTCGACTAAATATGGAATCCTGTAGCAACACCAGCAAATTGAAAACTCGGCTCAATTGCGACTCAAGCACAGTACCAACGTTGTCAAGGTATCCCTTAGAGACATTATACTTTCTGCATAGTAATCGAAACTCACCCAACTTCGTTGCTATGCACCAAAGCTGCGAGAACACTACACTGCAGAGTGCACCAAACTCAGCGGAATGCAAAAGTATTTGAAGGAGAAAATGCCTTTGATGTCACCGAAAGAAGTTCATCAGGTTGAGGAGGACATCATCGAGCAAGAACAAGTCGTTGCTACCGCTGGTAAATGATCAGCTACATAACCATATGTGAAAGATCTAAAGCTGATGTATTGCAATTCAGAGCAAGAATTCCGCCGCGCAGAGGAGGTGCTCAAGGATGTTACGGAGAAATGGTTATCTGATTGGGAGAATGCGTGCAACATCTTCCAAAAATTGGAAAAGGAACGTATCCAGTTTTTACAAGAGAGCCTTTCTGGGTAAGGGATTGTAGCATGGATTTTCGAAGATGCGAGATTCTATATACTAAAGTAGAGTGTCTTCGAAGTTTTGCAAACACGATGAGCAATATGTATATTGTAGATGAACAGGTATGGAGTTCTCTCGAGATTCTTGGAGCGGATCAAGAAAATCTAAATGAATCTCCATCAGTGTTGTGGCAGAATACGATCCGCTTTGGAAAAGACAGACGTCGAAAGAGATATAAAACTATTCGCATACAAGTATGGATACAAGTCAAAAAGTCGAAATAGTAAGAATCCTTCTAGCAATCTCTTTTTGTACCTTTGTCACCTTACCATGCTTAATTTAGGGTCAATGTCTCGAGATAACTATCCTGGAGAACAGCTACCACCTCCAAGTACCAGTCTACCTCCCTTACCGACAGCTTTGCCACCGTTACCACCTATTATTCCTCCATCTACCAGTCCAACCGATAGTGTACCAGTTCCACGCGCTTATTCCGACACGATGATTACAAGACAAGCATCTGATACTCAGCGCCCAAACCAACGAAGTGTCTCTCTTGCCTCTTTCAAAGATGACCTTCCACATCAAAGCCCAGTCAATGATAACAATCGAATAGGAGACCAAGATACAATGAGTTCTGCTTTTCAGGAAGTCGAAAGTATGCTCGAGGATGTAAGCTCCGGTTTCGATTCACTTTCGCTCAGCTACAAAAAGCGCCACAGTGATCACCACTCATCATCAGAGATCAATTATCAGCATGCCAATGACTCGAGTATTTTCACACAGCGGAGCAAATCTCCATCATCGTCTAGCACTTCTTCCAGAAGGAAAACAGACAACAACCTACGTTTTAAGCCTATACCGAACCCTGAATACTACACGGGACGAAACAGTGTACCGACTATACCCAATAATTACAACAATACTGCCAGCACTGTTAGCAACTTGAACGTCAACAACTGTAATAATGTTATGAACAACAGCAACAGCAATGATCATAAGGAGGAAGAATCGGAGAGTGAGGATGAATTCCCTCCGCTTGCGAGAAGAAAGCCCAGAGAAGAAAAATGGATGATCTCCTCCGTGCGTCGACCACAGCAGCTGCCTGTTCTTTCACAGAATGCACAAATATATCGCCGTTCATAGTCATACCTTCTGTAAATTTAACTTATTTCTCGCATACACATGCCCTACATTATCACATACACACCGCACTATGCATTATATACTACATGGCCAAAGTATACATATGGGCTTAATTTCACATTTGAATCATTTTGTTCGTGAAATATATATAAAGTATACATAGTACTCGCATTAAAGGATTGTTATATACCTCGAATCGAGTGGCTGCTTTGTCGATGGCTAAACCTTCTGAATTTCATCGGACTTGTTGAAGAAGTCCATCGAATATTCCTAAGTCAACTTTTATCCAACAAACTACTATGACAAACTGCAGAGCACACTAGTAATAGCGATATATATATATGAAGATACGACCTAGAGCAGATACCATAAATTGTTATTGACTGCAGAAAGTGTAATGTCATTTGAAATTAACGGCGGTCAAGTCCACTTGGTTGAGCAGTTTGCCGAAAAATGTAATAGAAGCCGCTAACTTATTGCGCGTTACACGCTCTTCTGCGGCTGCTACCTCGGTGTTATATTGAAGATAAGTTTCGTCATATGTCCGCTGTGAACTCCTGAGACCTTGTTCCTCGGTGAATGTAGGTCACAATAGAGATTTTCCGCTCTTGGCAAGTACCTATCAGAATTAAGCAAGAAGAAGGAGGGATATTGGAAAATAGCTGTACAAGATCAAAAGTAAAAAAAACCAACGATAGAAACGACTGCGATATCACCATCATGTCTCATATAACAGCTTTTAATCATCCAAAATTCTCCTTTCCAAAATATAATCAGCCTCGTTGCGAATGTTTATGGATATTGTATCGGATCCTGTGAAGTGTAAAACTCTTACATAGCTGCAGAGTCTATTACCAATCAGGTAAATTATTCCTGTACCATCGCTCAAAAGGTGATAGCAGAGCACTTTGCAGCTCCATATTATCCTAATGACTATTCGAGAGAGCAGCCAACTAATGTCTGTATGTAATAAACTGAATATACAGTACTCTATTAAGTTCCAATGACGTTTCTGTCCATATGGAATGAGCATGTAATATAATTGCCAATATCTCGAGGGAGCAGTGCTCGAATTGAGGTACGTTCGTCGCGAAAATTCAAGAACACAATGCAAGTTTAGGTTTCCGCGCGCACGACCCGCCCTTCTTTTCTTGCAAGCTCCGACATTTTTCTAGCCTGGGCTCCATTTCTGTTTGCTTCGATTGTGCAGAGAGGGAGTGCGTGCGTCGTTTCTTTTCCTTTCACCCCGACAGACGCAAAACAAAAATCAACAGTTGGGCCTTACGAGGTCTTCGGCTGCAAGCAACAATGGAAAATATCCTTACAATTAAGAGCGGCACGGGCGGCTGCGACGATACCCTCGATATAGACGCTCTCTTTCGAGACCAACTAGTACCTCTTTTACAAAAGTTCAAGTGTCGGCTTTCCCAGTTCGAGCAGAGTGTCAACGACGATAGCAAACGACTGCAGGATTACAGCAGTGCCAAAATAAAACGTGCCTACGAAGTCCTCGAGGCGCTCGACAAGGAATGGCACAATCGCTGGCAGAGTTGTTTTTCTGCTGATAAGCAGCATGGACTCTTTCCAGCATTCTTGACACAGACCCTGCAACAATCCCTGACCGACCTTTCGGAAAAGTACAGGGAACTCGAGTCAACACTCGTCCGCTCGGATGACTATTTTGAAAAGACTCTTGATGACACGATCGATGCTCTCATGAGCAAGATCGAGGAAGTGGACGGCAGAATCTCGGATGCCATTGATCGTGCGGCTGAAATGAGGCACAAAGTGCACGAAAAGATTCACAACGTAGCTGGTCGCGCTAGCGAACAGATGGATCAGCTCAAGCAGGCTGTAGCTCACGGTGCCAAACGCCTGCTGTCGTATGAAGAGCTTCCGGAGCAATGGCGAAACAATAAGGTAAAACAAAACTGTAATCCGGTGATGAATTTTCTGCATAGTTTCTGACGAAACGAATCGTTCGTGCATTTTTATTTATAGTACATTCACACGGGTTACCGGTTTCTTTCAACGCCGTCGCAGTGCTGGCACTCTTTATTGTACTTGCACAACGAGACTGGAAACATTTACACGCATCTCGTTGGTTTCATTGTGTTCCTATCCATCGGCATCTACGAACTGTTCTTTTCTCCTTCACTGTCTGAAGCACCAACCATCGACCGTGTCATCTTTGCCGTATTCTTTTGTGCAGCTTGCAAGTGTCTAATGTGCTCCACTGTGTGGCATACATTATCGGGGATCAACGACTATCATCTGTTCAAACGGGTTGCTTGCTTAGATTACGTCGGAATCTCGGTTCTTATCTGCGCAAGCGTCGTCCTCACGGAATACTATGGCTTTTACTGCCATGACATGTGGCGTAACACATACATGCTCGGCACGGGCACATTGGCAATTGTTGGCGCCATTATTCCTTTCATGGAGTGGTTTGAACGTCACGGTAAGTTGAGACATCCAAAGAAATGGAAAACATTTGTACTTAGAAAGTATCACAAACGGATCTATTGCAGAAATGAAATGGTTGCGGATCTCCTTTTTTATCACACTTGCTGCTTCTGGCATTTTCCCGCTCTCTCATTTATCGTATGTGTACGGTACAAAGCCTTTGCTGGCGTGGCTGTCACCAGTTCTGAAATCGATCACATGCTACATCCTGGGTGTGGTCGTCTACGGCAACCAGCTTCCAGAGGCCATTTGGCCAGGCAAGTTTGATCACATTGGTCACTCGCATCAACTGTGGCACTTGTTCGTCTGCGGCGGTATCTGGTACCATTACGCGGCAGCTCTCAGCTTTTTGCAACAACGTGAAGCTTTTGGTTTGTGTCAAGTGCAGTAACGAGTATAGAGAAACCTTGCAACGGTACATAGAAGTATGCAAACAATATTTCCATCTCCCTCTTCTTTTACTTACATTGCATCCCATTAATCAAAACTCCTCCACTATACACCCATTCCAGCCGTTGTGTTGTACGTTGCCGCCTGCAGGGTCCATGCACATGGGCTTTACAGACGGTTTCTAAACGCATTGTACTCCAATAAAATCAATAATTTTAATCCAAAGCTGAGGAGCACTGGATCAAGAGTCTGAGCGTGAGGACCCTGAAGTGCAAAAATCATGCACATTTGCAACTATTACTCAGACCCTTATCGAAGCACGCAAGAGGCCAAGAACAGACCGATAAAGCTGTCAAGTACCAGTTCTTGTTTGCAGTCATGTAATTCAAATGTGGAACAGCGGATAGCGAAGGAGGGAGGTGAAGCGATGTTAATGGGCGATAGCCAACCGAAAGCAATGAGGCGCCCATGACTCTGGTGTCACAAGAGTTGTTCTCATGCTCTCGGTCTATGTCCTACGTCATTCGCTCTTTTCCATCCTTTTTCCCTTCCCTGTACTTGAAGCGTATAGTTTGTCGCAATGTACAATGTACAGTACCAAAACCCAGCATACAGCTCGCGGCAACAACAACAACAACAACAGCAGCAGCAACAGCAGCAGCAACAGCAACAGCAGCCACATGATGTCGGCAGCATAGCGGCTGCGGCTGCCGCCATGGGAAGCGATCAAAAGGCTTTTCCTTCGCCTTTGACGACCTCTTCTTTGGATTCACCTCCACACCCGCATCAAAAAATGCAGTCCATGATGTCCTTAAATAGCAACGCTCCCGCTTCGCCGAAACCGTACCCATCCTCTTCAGCCTCCTCGCGACCGTACGACATACAACATCATCCTTACAATACCCCGACACCGAGTTACAACCAGCCATCCTCGGCAGTCGCAGCAGCAACAATAGCAGCGGCCGCGGCCGCAGGAGGCACAGGAGGGCCTCCTCCTATGACTTCGCAAAGCCTTCATCATCAAACAACTCAAGCATCGCCTTCGATTAAACGAGAACAACGCATGTATTACTCTCAGGAACAAGGAACAGAGCAATGGTCTGCTGTAAACACCACAGGCATCGGCGCACCTCCAAAGAGTGCTGCCGCTGACCACGGTGCTTCTTCCAAGCAGTCCGATTCGTCCATGGTATCACCGACCAGCGCTGGCAGTTTTGATGAGGAGATGCAACAGAGAAAGTTAGTACCAAGGAAGAAAGGGACATTTGCAATCTGACTGGGGAGCGGGTTAGACCCACACGCACGCACACATCTCCAAAGCTGGGGGAGGGAGATGATGTTTGGTTTGAAAAAGGATGTGTGTGAGGGTACACGTGAGCAACGTTGGGTGGGCTCCATTGAAATGAAAGTTTCACAATATTAACAACAAATATTCACTTTTCTATAGCATGCAGCAGCTGTTTGAAAAGAAGCGGCGAAGGCGTGAATCACACAACGCAGTTGAGAGACGGAGACGTGATAACATCAATGAACGCATAAACGAACTTGCAACCTTACTCCCCGACCGAGATGCAACCAAGGCAAACAAAGGCACTATCTTGCGGAAATCCGTAGATCACATCCGAATCTTGCATGAGAAACTGAACCAGTATCAGCAACGAGTTCAAGAGCTCGAGAGTCTTCTAGAAATGTATCGTGTTCGAAGCGGCAACATGGGAATCGACCGGCAGCAGGCCGCCGCCGCAGCTATGATACCCTCAGGACATCCACTGGATATTTCGGGAATGCCGCCGCATCATCATCTCGGTGGTCATGATCCATTCCGCAGGGACGGTTGATAAACGATGATGCTAAGACGAAAAACATTTCTCTTTTGTCCTATTCTTTCCCCTTTCTCCCTCTTATATACGTTATACATGCCATTGAGAGCTATTTACCCATCCACCGTGTTGCTGCCGCTATCGGCAGTAAACTGTTTAAGCACTATTCCCCCCAAATTGCGCTGTTTATACCTTATACATATCTTTCCCTTCTTTTTCCTTTGTCTCATAACTTCTTCTCCCCTTCTTCTTGTCTTCTTATCCTGATGATACATACACGGATACATAAGCCAATCTCATAGGCCATATATGCTTCCATAGCGCGTCATGTTCATAGTTTGCGGTTTATTTTAGCACACAGCCTGTCAAATACTAATGTATCATGAATGTTTCACAAATGCGTGTGTGTTTGTGGTTTTACACGTGTTTTGAAAGCATAACGCGACGAGGTCGTCGCTATATTGTCACGAAACTCTTTAAATGCTTCAGTGCACTTATTGCGTGCAAAAACAGAACTTTCAAGTTGGTGGAAGGCTTGTACGTTCGATAGAACATGTCAAAAGCCCCGAAGTGTCTCTTATGCGAGCATAATATCGCTGCCATTTGGTAGCATAGTTGAGACGTAAATTGATATGGAAGTGCCATTGTAAGATTTTTTCAATCGACAGATTAGGTATCAATTATGTACAATATGTCAAACCAAGTTGAATCATTTGGCACTTTGGAACGTCTTTTTCATTTTACATTGTATTGATCATATATCATATTTACAGTGGTATCGACCCT
This sequence comes from Rhizomucor pusillus, assembly GCF_041956525.1. Classification (NCBI taxonomy): domain Eukaryota; kingdom Fungi; phylum Mucoromycota; class Mucoromycetes; order Mucorales; family Lichtheimiaceae; genus Rhizomucor; species Rhizomucor pusillus. Next base: position 731,507 of record NW_027192143.1, on the reverse strand, counting down.
TCACTGATGTAAGTATTGTTTGGACCGCGACGACCCATCTTCATCAAATGGAGCTTATCGAGCTTGACGGTGCCTAGATCCAGTTGTCCAAATTCTTTCAAAATTGGTCGAGCATCAAACGGTAATCTCTTCTTCTTATCGCCATTCTTGCGATGTGATGTATTAATAAGCGTCGCATGCATCTATGTTTTTTGAATTTAACGCTTCCTTCAAGATACGCTGATATATTCTATCCATACCTTGAAAGGTCTGTCGTCCTTCACCATTAGACCGGCTTCGACTGTCTTTTCGATCAATGCAGCTTACAATGACAAGCATGAGTCTCTCACTATCAGATTTCATAAAACTGAGGAGCTCTTACAACAAAGTTTGCCGAGTCGATCGTCGTCTTCAGGCTGATTCGGCTCAATATACAAGACATGTGCATTCGCTATATACAGATAGGTAAAAGTTATTAGTCGAAAGTTGACGAGGATATGTAAGCTTAGATGAATGGTACCTGGATCGCTCTGCATGATATTGAGACCGCGAAGGTGTACATTGAGAGCTTTGCCATCCTTCAATGTATCTTTTACCAGCTGTGCGCAATCTTCCTTCAAAAATCGCACAGCTCGTTCGATTTCTTCTTGGTTCAGCAGTTTATACACTCCAAGTGTTATATGCAGATTAAGAGTAGACACAAGAATACTGGGATCCATCCCGTCGCATTTGAATGTTGATGATAAAATAGAATTTTGGAATTCTTCCATTTTACGAGTGGTATAGGGCGATGATAATGGAATCGACAAAAAGTGTGTAGGCGGTGTTCGATTGTATGACTAATTGATGAAAATCACATCAGCGCATATCAACCTTAGAGATCTCTCTGCATTGTTACCTCCTTAATGAGAGTATCAATAGCTTCTTTTGCCTTTTCAATTTTATCCTGAGTACCCTTGATCAAAACAGTATCACGTCCAGTCTTCACATCTATGCGGGTCCCGGTTGCCGTCCTGATCCGCTTTAGAGTCGTACCTCCACGCCCTAACCATTTGAAAACTTGTTACTATGGCGGCGCAGTCGACGCATGCAGATATTATTTACCGATAAGAATGCCATGAAAATTAACCGGAGCTGGATGATAATAAGTGATGATATCTTCGGTGTAGATCGTTTCCGTTTCTTCGTCGCTCGAAGCACTCGGGGACTCTTGAAGTAACCGAAGCTGTAGTCAGACAAACCACGATCGAGATTCGAAACAAAGATATCACAAACCCCGTTCTCGTTTCTCGGGTATGCGTGGTGTAAGAGAAGCGGTCGGTACTCGGTACGTTCTATTTTGCACCTTTACAAGGCTGATGCCTTGCAGTGATTTGATGACTTTGGAGGAAGAACTGCTGGCTGCCATGTCACGAGGGAAAAAGCGACATGTTCCGAACGGCATGAATTTCAAGCTGGTTGCCTGCGTGACAAAAGCCACTTTCTCACTCCAGAGATTCCTCCCCACCCCCAGCTTCCCTTACCTTACTAGAACTAGCTATGCACCGGCTGGCCCGTGTATGGTGCCAACACAGATACATAGCTGTCTGGCAGCGTTTGCGACCTAGAGCCCTGGCTTCTTCTTCCTCTTCTTCTTTTCCTCCTCACCACCCGTCATTATTTTCGCACAACTATACAACGACAGCAACATCAACGGAGCCCGCCACGCAGCAATCAGCAGTTAAACATCCCGAGGAACTGTGGAATGAATACTTGGAAAAAAGCAGAATCTACCCAGATCAGGTGGAACGTCAGGACTATGAACGATTACGAGCTGCACTGTGGAAGCAACGCTCGTGGACGACCGAAGACCGGGTACTGCAAGTGCTAAGTGACATGAAAGCGCAGGGACACGAGTGGACTCGACTGGAATACAACGAGTACTTTATGGTGAAATTGCATCAAGCCAAATATCAAGAAATTTTATCAACATATCGAACAGAGTTCCTCGCAAAAAACCTGCAGCTCAGTACTGCCACGTTCAACGTCTTGCTGGCAACGTATTTACAGCTCGGACGACGGGATGAAGCTGTCCAATTGATTCGAGAAGCAGATGAAAACGGATTGACTCCAGATATCCGAGATTTTGCAAAGACAATCAATAGATGCATACCTGCCAGCACCTCCCTTCAGGAGACAGCAAAGAAATTGATTGCTGAACACACGTTCGACAATATCGGCGCGCTCAACCGAAATCTAATCCACCTATTTCACCAAAGAAGCCTAGACGACGTACGATGGATATACCAACAACAAAAGAAAGAAGGCAAACCTCTCGATGTCAGAACTTACGGTGTTTTGATCAAGGGATTTCTGGACGCGCGGTCGTTGCGCGAGGCTGCTTCTATCTATCAAGACATGATGGAAGCCAATGTGAAGCCCAACACTTTTGTGTGCGTGAGCATGCTCTCCATGTACGCTCACCGGCGCGACGCAGAGGCCGCGGAGGAGATCGTGCGGCAAACACTGGATGCTGGACACAAGCTGGACGAACTGGTTTACAACCAACTTATACGTGTATACTTTAAAGCGCGGATGCCGCGGAAGGCGTTCCAAGCATTCCAGCTGCTGCAAAAGGACCCTACTCTCAAGGTCAATGAAGTGATTGTCAACACAATGATCAACGGACTAGTCATCAATAAGGAAATTGAAGCTGCATTGGTTTTTTACAAAGAAATGCTGAAATCCAAAATTAAGCCAGATCGCATCACTTTTAACACGCTTCTCAAGGGATATATGGCATCTGGACGCTTCTCAGAGGCCGAACCGATCCTGAGAGAGATGAAAAAGCACGACATAATGCCAGATACCGTTACGTATACTACATTGATGGAAGGCATCTTCCAGCACAAGCAGCCAGAATCGGCCGATCAAATGCTCACCTTCATGCAAGAAGCGGGCATGGAACCCAATGTTTACACATTCAACGCACTTATCAATATGTGGATCGAGCATGGCAAAATGGATCAGGCAGAACGGACGCTCCAAGTGGCAAAGGAAGCACCGTACCATATTCGGCCAACTGTACACACATATACGAACTTGATTCAGGGGTATGCGAACGCCATGCATCTTCCAAAAGTAGTGGAAACCTTCCAGCAAATGCTGCGAGCCAAAATTAAACCTGATCGAGCGACGTACCACTTTGCGATATCAGCGTTCGTTGGCAACGGGCAGCTTGACGATGCAGTGGCATGCTTGACGCGCATGCGAGGCGAAAACATCAATGCAACAAAGGATACATGGATCCTGCTGATGAATGAATGTATACGACAAAAGAATTGGCAGTTGGGAGCGCGTGTTGTCGCCGAGCTGGAAGACAGCGGATTCCAGATAATGAGTAGTCCTGTGGAACGTGCGTACATGACAATAAAACGTCGTCTGCGATAAACAATTTGGAATTCTGCTCCTCCTCCTCCTCCTCCTCCTCTACACCCCCTGTGCGTGTGTATTTTTGTGTGTGGAGATACAATGTGCACAGTGGGTAGCATTCCCCACCAGCAGGGTGCTGGGCCCCGCTGACTTGTACCCGTTTTGGCCCTATTGATTTTTCGACTCTCTTCTTTTTTTGTTCCCTTTTTTTCCAACACAAGAGGAGAAGCCGGTCGTTAAAAAGGACAAACGCCCTCAATCTCGCTGCTCTCTGCGCCGACATGAACCCTGCGCATTCCCTCATTCAGCCCACCGACGCCTTTGCATCTTTGCCGAAAGAATTGCTGCTGTACATTTTCAAAGAGTTCCTGGACCTGGCTGACCTCTGGCGGCTGCTGCAAGTATCGAGGTCTATCCGATACTTTGCGTTGCATACGATTCAGCGACGCTGGAAGATAGAAATATCTCCAGAGCTTGCAATGAAAGTCCAGTGCCGGGGAGCTCTGATTGCTCTCGAGACATTATCCCGCCAGCTATCCATGCAGACAAGAGTAACGCCTTCGTCGTATCATAGCACCAATTACCTCCCCGCCAACCCCGCCGCTGCAGGATCAGTCGCTGCTGCTGTTGATTTGCATCAGCAGTACCAGCACCAGCACCAGCACCAGCAGCGAGGTCGCCCCACTTCTGTCTATTCATTGGAGCCGACCGAGCGTATGCTCCTCGACGACGAAGACGAGGACGATGAAATCGGTATCGGAACCAGCGGTTCAAACGTGACATCACCTGACGATCTTCAGGGCAACCATTTCTTGCTAAACAGTTTGAGCTACGACAACAACAAACTCTTTCAGCAGCTCATGCGGCGTGAAGAGAGGCTGCATCAGCGTATTGTCTCTGGCATATCTTCGTACAAACACAAGTATGTCCTCATAGAAGATATTGATATCCGAAACCGAATCCGATCCGCCGTTGATGTCATATTTCATCACGCTGTCTTTGTTGCTGCCATCTCCCGGACTCCTGTGCGACTTGCCTGCACTCACGCTTGCTCAAGTAACCGAACGCTCGCTGCAATGATGGTACGGCTTCTTACGCGTCTCGATGTCGCATTCCCAGCCTGCTGCCGCGAGATCACATTCACCTTGGCCGATAACATCAAGGCGTTTTTGGAATATACGGGATACAAGCTGCTAGCCATCGCAGGCAAACAGAATGGCCGAGATTTATGCTCAATGGTATTCGGACCGGCGTGCCAGTCTTCAGTCCTTTGCTGCGAGCCGCCTCCTCTTAGCACGCAAACTCCCAGCTGTCGAAACTTGCTCTTGACGTTGCACAGTATATCGGCATGTTTTGATCTGATGGGTGCGGCATTCATTGGCAAAATATTAAGCGAAAGCCACGTCGAATGCGCAGTGCAGCGCACATGCGAACTCTTGTCAGAAGAATACCTGAGACCTGTTAAACGTGCTCTTCTCGTGGATCTTTTGGAAGGATGGCTCGCTATCAAACGAGGCGCCGTTGCCAGTGAATTATGCCGATGGGTCCGGTCCGAGATCGAAAAGTGCGATCAGCAACAACAGCCTCCTTCACCGTCGTTGTCCTTGCCATCCCTTTGATTATTGCGTTATTTCCTTTCCCCCAATTAATTACAGTATACCCATCATTGCTCAATCAGCAATCCTCGCGTTTGTCCTTTGGCAGTAGTTCTTTCTTCTCTATTCTTTTTTTTTTTCATTCCTTAGGACGATATTTCGCGCACGCATGCAATCACAGCACCCTTACCTCATTCCTCCTTCTGTCCCTCTGTTTATTTCTTTTTCTCATCGCCGTACCTTGCTAACTTTTTGTTTTCATCGTATCCCTTTTGCTTTACCTTTGCCCTTCTTGGCTTTCATTGTTGTTTTCTGATAAATGAATGGAATATTATGATCTACTAAAAGGAGACGATCTCTTATCTTGACTTAGGGAGGGCGGAAATATCATAAATTTTCTGCTTTAGGGCATACACATTGATGCTACAATATTATTGAAGCGACTAGGAATTACTATAATACTACATGGAGGGTTAGGAAGGAATGACTAGGTATGTACGGAAAAGGTAGATGTAAAAGACAGGATCAAGTATACAATATCATCTATCCTTTTCGCTAGCATAAATGGTTATTGCTGTTGTCGCTTATACCAAAAAAGCATTCACATATAATTGGCGCCAAGTCTTCTTTTAAAAGACAAAAGTAATATATGTATAAAGTGAAATAAAGAACGCAGGCAAGGATGGATTTTACTGCCAAGGGCCAGGCTGCACCGTCCCAATAGGTGCGCCCAACAGACTATTACCACTGCTTGCGCCGTTGTTATTGTTGTTGCTGCTGTTATTTGGGCCGTTCATTGCCATGTTGTTGACATTTGCAAACGTCAAAACTGCTCCTTGCATTTGATGTTGCTGTTGTTGTTGTGGTACGAAACTGGATGGGTGCGGGTAAGGCTGCTGCTGTTGTTGTTGCTGCTGTTGTGATGGTGGTGGTGGTGGCGTTTGCTGCTGGAATTGAAACGTTCTCTGCTGGTGCTGCTGTAGTCGGTCGTTCTGGAAAGGCATATATACTGGATTAGGCTTATACTGAAACTTTTTATTGTAGGGTGCCGGTATAGGCCGTTCTCCTATGGAACCCATACATGGCTGGTGTTTCTGTTGTTGTTGCGGCTGGAAAGACACATCCGGCGTGAATGTTGGGAGCATTGCCTGTTGCTGTGGCGATACATGCTGTATCGTTGGAGGTTGGAGACTTAACGCAGATGATGGAGGAACTGCTGAATTTGGTGTTGTTGCTGTTGCTGCTGCTGCTGCTGCCGCCGCCGTCGGAAACGACCAGGGAGCTCCTCCTGGCATGTACATCATATCTGTGTCCGCTGGAAATGATGAGGGTTGCTGGAACGGATACGACGCAAAGGATCTCGGTGATTGCGATGCAAAGGAAGGCATTGACGGTGTTGCAGTACTGCTTCGCCGGCTGCTCGACCCCTCTATTCGTAAGGGTTGCGTACGTACATGTATTGTATATCCAGGTACAAAAACGGATTGGACACCTTTTAATGACTGCTGTTGAGTTTGCAAACCAGTGCTTATGCCTTTGATTGATTTTCGTCTTTTCAATGAAGGCTCATCCTCTCCACCGCTGTCGCTCACAGATTGTTTCACGCTGTCGACGTCGCTCGCGATACTTTCAATGTCCAGATCAAGAAGTAAGCTTTGACGATCAATGCCTGCTTGCTGGCAGAAATGCTCGAACATGCGTGTTAGCTCCGTGTGTACATGATTCGACCAATCTTCATTTGCCGCAACAACCGAGCATAGTTGAGATGATACTTGCAGTATGTGCCGGGTCCGCTCCAACACGGCTTCTTGTCGCATCTTTTTCCGTTCTTCTGTCAGTCGATTGTAGAAACGACGCTCGTTCCAGCTTATATCTGGAAACTGTTGCTTCACTTTGTCCCGAATTTCGTGCGTCTGCAATCGCTGTCGAGCTAGATCGATTATCACGTCGTTGACCTGTGGCGGCCAATTCTTGATCAGTTCGTCGGGAGACATCATCTCGTGGTTGTGCTCAGACGCGTTTGGATTGACAAAACGACGAAACTCCCATCGCGAGTTCTTGTTTTCAGACAGGACTACACGCCAGCGACAATCGCACCGCTTCGAAGGTCGTTTGCGTTGCGGCGGGGAACGTTTAGGATTGCGTACCGAGTCCGGCAAACCTTCTCGCGAACAATAGACGTAAATATGCTAGTACGAGATAAAAGAATTATGCATTATGTTCCCCGTCTATTTTTCCGTTCTCTTCACTCACCTTGTTTGCACTGGCTTCTTGCTTAACAGTAAACCCAAATTCAGCGCACAGGTTTCGGCAGAATTCCACGGCCGATGCACTGTCCGAAAAGGACTGCTTCAACAGCTTTTCATACAGTGGTTCCATCTATGTTAAGGAATTACAATCAGCGATCTCGTCCCCATGCAGCTGGTCTCCAGGGCCTTGGCCACCGTTCATAACACTCACTGCTTCCCGGGAACCTGAGAGACGTGGTTGCGGTTGTTTCCCGGTCATGTCTGGCGCGACAGGTTGATGAGGTCCTTGACCCTTTGCTTGGGGTTCCATGCCGCCCGTCAAGTATTTTGTTTGGCGTATAATATAAAGGATAGAAAAAGAAAAAAGAAAGAAGAGACAAAAAAAGAAAAGAGAGAAAAAGGAAAAAAGAAAAAAAAACTGGCAGGTTAACTCGATACCACCGGGAATAATGTCACTTATTCCTATAGTATGAATCACATACGACGATTGTTACAAATGCTGTTGACACTACGTGCCTGTTGGCTCGCGCCGCAGTGACCAGCGTGTCGCAGAAAGTGAATAGAAAGTATTAAGGGTTTGTTTTTGCCCCGGCTCCTGTTTTCCAACAAGAAGTGAGAGAAAAGAAGAGGAGGGTCCGGCTCGCAAGGGACCAGGAAAAAAGGGGTAATGTGTGCAAAAGTGGTAAAGGAAAGTTCCTGCTCATGCAACGTGAGCGGAAACTGTCAGCAATGGGGCAGCCATGCTAAGCCTTCTTTTCGCTTTCTCTCCAGCGACAGATCTCGATCTGCAGCTCTCAGTCGCATTGTTTCCATATTACAAATTCAAGCTGTAAATATTGATAATGTGTCCTTTTATCTCGCCTTTCCGAGGGCGTTTCGATTTTGTTTAAACTCGTGTGATTGAAAGACCACGAGGGTCCGCTCAAAGAGGTTTGAAACTAAGCCAATGCAAAGGCCACTTCTTGTTCTTGTGGCACGTTCAGACAAACAAGAGTTGCATTGTACCACGCAGCGGTCTTTAATCATGTACATACAAGATATAAAACTTCAAGGATATTCATCGGCAAGTTTCTTCCACAGCTCGTTCAGCAGACCGGATATTTCATTCATCCTAGATGTCACGCGCTCCTTTGTGCTATCCTTGCCATGGAATCTGCGTATTACTCTATGGATAAACTTATCGGGATGATAGCGGAGCTGTTCCTTGCGCACGGTCTTCCTGTTCGTTTCGGCAGGTTGTGTCTCGTCTACCAAAAATTCTCGGACGCCGTGCAGTGTAAAGTCATCTCCTCGTACAGGCCATGGTATATCTTTTTCTGTCACAGTCGACTTGTTTTCTAACTCCTCCCACTTTTTATCGTATACGTCACGTGCATCTCGTAGCATCACTTGCTTGAGCAGAGCTTCCTGTCGTTCTTGTTCTCTCTTCATGCGTTCCTGGGCAAGTTTACGTTCTTTTTCCTGTCGCTTTCGCTCTTTCCTCAGTGCTTCCTCAGCTCCAATCTCTTCGGCGTGTCTCTTGCGATACATTCCGTTAACGATATACTGGCGATATTCTTCTTCGTCCATCAAGTCTTCCCGAGATCGTGATGAATGAGCATATTGATCGTATTGATAAGCATAGGCGTCTTGGCCTTCGTCTTCTGCCATTGCATCAAACAGCTTCTCTCTCCACTCTTTCTCGTCATCGTCAATGTGTGAAGTACTCGGCGGGATCCAACCCTCCTCTTCTTCGTAGATCTTGGGTGGTGTGTAGTATTTTGGTTTGTGTCTTTTATGTTTCTTCTTCTTTTCCCGAGTTGGTGAACGCGAACTCTTGCGTTTGCTGTGCCTTTTCTCCTTGCGTTTTTCTTGATCGTCATTTTTGAAGCGCATTACTTGCACAGCTGATCAATATGGCTGCAAAGATGGTTTATAAGGCTTCTACTGAAGTCCGCAAGTTCGCATTTAGCAGCAGTGTAGTTTTCTACACATCTATCTATTCTCTTTTGATCGACAATTAATAATATCTAGCATCGCCAATTCGATATTTTGTGGTTCGCCCCTAGCATGTATTCTCTTGGCCGAGATGCTTGTCTGCTCTCCATCTATTTCATACCCAATGCAAATTTTGAACGTCCAGAACAGTAATTCTACTTGATAGCATGCATCAATTCGATTATTTATTGAGAAGCGAGCATTTCAGTCCTTTACAGCGGCACTCCGGATTTTGGCTGGTTAATTTGACGACCAGCAATGCATCTGTATTGGATGATACGGTGGTAGTAATTTTGAAAGAATGCTATTCACTACCGACAGGATGCTTTCAAACGTAGCATTTTCTGAGGCATGACAGTATCCATAGAAGCAGATGCCCAAATTTGTGATGAGAGAAGTATCGTTCATTTCACGAGATATTCAGCTGCTCGACGATGGGATCTGCAGACACTGTGTCCAACAAGCTGCTCCAAAATGTGCAGTAGAAAGTCCAGCAGTGAACGAAACTCTAGTCCACTTTACGATAAGGAGCGCTGTCTAAAGTTCCAGAAACAACCTATATTCAGTTAAGAATACCGACAACCTGCTGGTAATGGGTTCCTACAAACCGCGCGTATACGCATGTGCCGCCAAATCCTCCACCTCCGCGATCCCAGTATCCAAGTAGCTTCCATAAGTCATCCAAGATCCAAGGTTTAAAACTAATATTTTTCTTCGTAATCATATTCTCAAAATCCAATTTCTCTTTCGTTCATTCTCTGTCTGTCTGTCATTCTTTCTGTGCCGCTGACTATCAGCACATATTCAAATCGAGTAAAATCAACGACGGTAACGGTCAATCGCATCACGCCTGTATCCTGCTGAATCATCCTCGTAGGTTGCTGGAGGTGGTGGCGGTGGACGACGATCTAGTGAAGAAGGTTCAGTCTTAATTCCATCCAGAAAAGAAAACGAGGCTCTGATCTTACAGGGATCTTCGCTGGGAAGTGATCGAGAAGGTCTGTATCATCGTGATTATTTCTTTAGTTTAAGAAAAAAATTCATCAGACATTTTTCCTTTTGGTATTACCGATCGCGTGGTTCGTCGTGGTAACTTCTACGACGAGAAGTGCTTTTATGCTCATCCTTCTTGCTCAGACCGATATCCCTTTTAAGAACAAAAGCTATTTTAGACACACAGCAAGAACATAGCATCCGAAACACACTACATACCAATCAAGCTTCAGACGGCGTCCTTCAACGCTAAATCCATGGTACTTGTCAAAAGCATCTTCAGCGTCGCGACGATCCTCAAATTCAACAAAGGCAAACCTTTCAACGCGTTTGTTACCATCCCTGCTTTTACATCCCCTGTAGTAGACCGACTTACCCTTTGTTTTTGTTCGTAATCGAGTCGATCGGTACGGTCACTTTGGCGATTGGTCCGTATTTGTCAAACATTGCGGCCACCTCCATCCACGCGTCAGATCTCCCTTTAACCTCTCAGCACATAATCCTCATATAGCTTACATCTCTCTCACGGAAAGAGTAGGGCAGATTTCCGACAAAGAGTGTAGTCGATTCTCTTCGCTCTTTCTCTGTTCCCCTATAATACTCTTCAGTACAACGCGTTGATGGCTCGCCGCATCGACGCGATCCACAAACCTGTCAACTGGCCGTCTCGGGTGCGGTCTGGGAGGGTAAGGCGAATAAGGACGATATCGTCTATCGTCGTATCGATCATACCTATCGTAGCGTGAAGATGATCCCGAGTAAGATGGCGGTGGGGGCGAGCCACGACGGCTGCTGTAATAATCGTCTCGCCGAGAATAACGATCTTCGCGATCACGGCTGTAACGGTCATCGTTGTCACGGCCGTAGCGGTCACTATGGTCGCGTCCGTAACGATCTCCACCGTCGCGACTGTAACGACGAGCAGGAGGTGGAGGTGGTGGGGAAATGCGTCTGCGCGGAGACAATGATCGATCTCGGTAGCTAGCCCGGTAACCAGAGTTCGAACTGGAGCTAGTGTTGTACTCTGGTGGAGGTGGGGGCGGGGGAGGCACAGGCGAGAGATTGTCGCGGAGGTCCATGGTTGGAAGGGAACACTTGGAGAAGGGATTTGCAAGGAACTCGTACTACTCCCGCGCTCGCGCAGCCACCGCCCGCCGGGTTTCGAAACAATGAACCATACAAATTGGAACAGCAGTCCTAGTGCATGTGACCCAAACGTTCTTCTTTACAAACTTTTCTTAGGGGGCATAACTTTCCTGTAAGTGCCTGGAGATGGTTAGCCTTTTCTCTTTAGTTTGCTGCATCCAAAGCAGGGATATTTTCATTTAACTATCAAGTGTAACGCCAGTCCGCTTTGCTGTTTCAGATACGAAATGATGGCATATTATCGCAAACTCTACATGAATATGAAAATCTTGTTGTAAATCACTCTCGTTGAGATTGCGAAACAGACCGTAGTAATATACACATCATTTAAAGAAATCGCGAAAGAAGTACACTAGAAGTCAATATTGATACATCAATAATGAGGTCAATACAATAACCTCCGGCGGTTTATGTGGATATTTGCGACTTTTTGGCAAGTTATAGCAATTGCAAACATCCTATCCTGTTGAAGGCGCTGTATCAGGCTCGAGAGTGATATTTCAAATGGCCGCAATCCGAGAAGCCTTGAACCATGGTCATTTCTACCGGACAATGATAAATCGAACCAATGCTGTTCTATAGATACTCCTTCTTGTTCAAGCCCAAATATCGTTATAGGCAATCCGTCTCGAGTCTTGAATCTCGATGATGATCCTTCCTTGTCCGAGGTATGCATCTTTCTAATATTCTGCAACGAAATGTGCTCCAGGCTCGATTGAGAGAGGTTAAGATGCGTTATCGTTTTGCAACAATCGACAACAATGCAGTCTTCCATATGCAAGGATTCTAATCCAGGGCAATAGCTAGCCGCTGTACTTAAGGTGCATCCGGGCAAGACGCTGCTTCTGAATGTTATCGATTTTAAGCGTTGATGGCATACATTATCCGTGTTATCCTCCTCACGCGTTGCCAAAGACAAATTCTCGAGTGTCAAATGTTCTAAGCTTTTGCAACATGCCATGACATGCCGCAAACATAGTTCATCGTGCATCCCAATATGTAGCTGCCGAAGTCCCTTAAAGTAGTCTAAAAACGGTATAGACTCCAGGCGCATATCCGTACATGTGCACAGGTACAACGATTGCACTGTACAATGGAAGAACCAATTATCATCCGGTTCAGAGATTAAACCAGCAAAAGCCTTTGTCGTTCCAAAATGGCGTATCGGTAGATTACTTGCAAAGAGTGCAGCGAGAAGTGGTCTTGAAAGATAGAGTTGCAGGAGCTCCAAAGAATGTATATGTTTGCAGGATTTGGCAAAGAATAAAAACGTTGGAACTTCCAGCATTTTTCCTTGCTGATCCCCTTTCTTGTATGATGTAATCATCGACAAGAGATCGTATGCCGGAGACCGTATGCCTGAACGAACAATATGCCGTGGTCTTGCTTCCAGGCTAAATTCCTCGAGCTGCGGGTAATTCCGTCCAGCATATGCAAACCAATCCGCCATACGAGTCGCTAATCCGCTGTAAATAGACAATCGGAATCGTTGCAGCGTTGTCGCTTTAGGAGAGTCGCTTGACCTGATCAGATTCGCAAGATCGTAATTGTCCGCAAGGAACATTTCGGCACAAACACTGATGCTTTGTAGTTTACGACAGCTGTCATGAACGGCATCCATATCATACACAGTCCATGGGCCGCATATCCAGTTGAGATCGACCTCAACCAAATTTGGGAGGCTCGCTAATAAGGTCAACGTCGCATCCTTTTGGAGTTGCGGTACAAGTAATTCAAGACGGCTTAGGTTCCGCGATAACTTCCAAAGAGTTGGGTCAATCGTTCTGATAGGCTTTTGGCTGCGTGTCCAAAGTGATGAGACACGGAAAGATTGCAAGAGGCAGCATTGCTCTGGCAAATCTTCTGACTTTTCCAGATCAGTAGTCTCGAGCTCAATGCTCAAGTGTTTGATAAGCTGGGCAAGAGGTATTATAAGTCTATCTCGCTGAGGTTCTAGGTAGCGTCGAGAGTCGTGGTGGATCTCTTGAGAAAGCTGCTGACACGTCTGTGCACCGTGAAGTGAAACGGTTTTGAAGTGCCTGACGACAAAGACTGGATACCATTGGCGGCAAACAAAAAGGCATGAGTACCTGTCCTCTGGTGAAATGTACTGGTCCACAACCGCTAGAATATCTTGAGGAAGGCGGGCAAAGCACCCGCCAGACATTATCGATCAGATGTTGAAAGGGTGGGAAGAAAGCGAGAAAAATACGATTCTTTGCATAGCATATCACCATAACGAGGCGCAGCTGTCTTCAGGCCGTAAATGCTATTTATTGCACATGAGATCATCCCGCCAAGAGTTGACATACGTGTCGTTCCAAATTTTACAAATGGTCAAACCAGCCCGGAAATATCTCTGGATTTCAAACGCAGTAACATCAAAGTCAGTTAGTTAATCGCAAGGATGCTCTATCTACTCTAATTCCTTGTTAATTAGATACTATAGGCAACGCAGTAGTAGCTGAATTCGACCTGCCAGTTTTGCTGGTCCAATTCGGATGCATATAACGTGCGCGTGATCTTTGAGTACCCTGCCCGTCCAATGCAGCCAATGCAGGTGTAATCCAGTTCCCGACTGCAAAGAGAGCCACTACACTGTAATCCAGATAGCGTAGGCGTGGTCCGTACTGTCCATCCGCTGGAAGATCGACGTTTTGTCCGCTTTGGATAGCTTTTACTATCGATTTCTGCCTCTTGCAAGATTGGATGTGCTAACCAATGCAATATTTAGGGACCATATTCGAACGGACGGTTACAATGTCTAGTTTATTTTTAAGAAGCCCAAAAAGAACAAGCAGGACCCTTTAACGCCCGCACGGTTCCAGCATTTGCTTGCAAAAAGGTCCTAACGTTTGGGGAGTTGATCCTGGCATAAATCAGACCTTTGTCGCAGCGGACGGCGGTATGCCGGACCAAGATCGCATTCGAAACTTTCATCGAAAGAATACCACGGCGTCTGTGGCTACAACACCAAACCCGCGCAAAATATTGCAAGCAAGATCCCCAGCTTAAATTAAATTATCGATCATATTCCATCAATGAAGACAGCAAGTTTGGATAACCTCAAAGCAAGCATATCACATCGACTTGAAAATCAAAGTCGTATTTGTGGATTTTACAACTAAGTTTTCAGGTAGCATTATAATGGTTTTAACATAACGACACAATGCTCATGTCTTTTATTTAACTTGATCGAACGCATACCGAAGAAAATCTTTCAGGCTCTCAAGATTGGCGTTAAAACCTGCGTATGTTATTGACACAATCGCCACAGGTCGCTTTTAGTTGACGCGGATGTACTCTAGCATTTCTGTCTAAAAAGCTCACTATAACAATAAGAGCGGAAAGCAATTTTTTCTTATTCTGCCTGCTGCCTTGACGTCCATTGCTCTAGTCAAGATCAATGCTTGGAGGACGTATCACGCGACGCAATGCAACCTGAGGAATTGGACGAAGGCGAGACAAACACAATATCTGCACCGGATCGTCCCTTAAGAACGGCTACCATCTTTCGCAAGTAATCGATGCGTGATTGGGTCGTTGCCGGCACGAGGGCGGACTGTGATGTTTGGGGTAGTATAGGGGTAATGAAAGGCAAAAGTACATTGAAACTGAACGTCACTTGAAAATCTTTACTGAGAATAAAGACGAAGACAATAAACATCTACGCGACCCTGGTCTATATGATTTGGGATGGAGTTCGAAGAAGGTCATACTCGTTTCTACTTGCTCCATATTGGTCGCTAGACCTGGACATGATATGGATCCCTTGCGTGCCCTATAATGATGCAGTTCTCGTATTCTTTCCATCTCGTGAGTGTTGCCTTATAATCTCTTGACTGGTTCACAATAGCTTTCATTTCCAAAACTTATTCAAATAAACGTTGCAAGTTAATGCGATTTTTATTGACGATTGCCCAGAATTAGCTCACCCCAATGTTGCTCGTCCAGTACGAATAGCTGCCTGACTCTTGGCTGCGTAGTTTTGGCACCTTCGGCATTCTTCACGCGCTTGCGTTTAGGGTCAATCTTCATAAATTCCGGTCGGTTACTGCGCATTCAATACGACGTTGCACTCAACGGATCCTCGCTGTTGTTGAATCGACGAGTATACTTCAATATCTTGTGATATGAGTGACGTGTATTTTAGTTTTCTGAGCTATGATTTACTATTATATAGGTTACATCCAGAAAGATGATATTCGAAGTAGGGTTACGCTTACTTCTCTGAGGACAAAATATGGGTTGAATCAGAAAAAGGTTGAGAAAAAAAGAAACGATGGGTGGCACATGGTTTATATAAACAGGCAATCACTAGATAGAGGGATCTTAGGGGGGTCCTTCAAAGTGCTCAAAAGCACGTCACTCTGGATTTATAGCACTTGTCAATTGTTGCAGATTGCCTCCAGACTCGGCTCCTGTTAAATATACGATCTCGGGCTTGTCGGAAGATGTCACCCTAAACACAGTATTGACAAAAGTGGCAATGTCTTGATCGCCGTCTTATTAGTAGAAAGCAGTACACATGTAATAACACCTGGGACTATCAGTAATGAAAAATACTTGCACTGAAGAACATCTTACAGGTTGTCGATTCTTTTGAATCGATTTCTTCCTCCTCCGGCAGACATAAGAGATATTGCCTGTAATGTATTGGATCTTGATTGATATAGCTGCATGATACAAGAACTGGGCCAAATTTTCCCATAATGACAGAGTTTCATATCAATGGGAAATCTTCGAGAAGAACGATGGACTAGGACGTGCAAGAAAGCGTCGGTCAAGTCGATGCTGGCCAAATAGTCTCCTCAATTGATCATGTTGCACACAGTGCCACCGTTTACATTTTGAAGTGCTTTGGTTGAATGTATTGGTTGCGAGGGCGAAGATTGAGAACTGGGCGTTGCTCCCCATTTTCTTGGGGATTGTAAAGAGGCGTGACCGAAATCCTGGGAAGTCGTGTGGAATTTCTTCGATGGCCCGTTTGCACAGAAGTACCAGTATCTCTTGTTCTATGAGTGATCGGTCGAGTGGGGAAACGGATGTCGGATGGGGTCGTGGAGAGCGAAGTGGTGGTTGGCGAAGGAAGGAAGTTTTGAAACCCATTTGGATTATTTGACGAACCCATTCCTCGTCTGTCAGTTTTGTCCATGCGTGTTGGAAGAAGTATAAGCGGCCCCCTACTGCGACGCCTCGCGACGTTTTCCCTTGTCGCGGGGCTGGGGGCCCGAGCGAAAATCCTTCTTACCACCATCATGGTCCTTGTTAATAGAGTCCTCGCGGTTGCGTTTGTCCGATTGGTGATGAACTTCCGTGTTATGTTACGCTGAAGGGAATACGCCTTTCCCTTTCGATGACGGTAGTTGTTGCGTTGCCCGGTTTGAATAACGGCTTTGGTCAAATTAACGTGTTCGACCATGGCTTTGGGATCCAGCAAAAGTGGGGTAGGACCGGAGAAGACCAGACGAGGAGCTGTGGCACGGATACCCGCTGCTTTGAACATATATCGATTCTGAGCTGTGTGACAAAAGATGCTGTGTCGCCAAGAGTTCATGTACAACGTTGACAAAATCGATAGCATCTTGTTGAGAGGGTGGACCATCGCGTAGGGTTTTATATAGAAAATAATCAAGGGGACGAGGATTCCAGAAAGGCGACTTTGGATCACGGCAAGTTGATGGTCTGCCTTCTTGGCTGCCATGCTAACGTGGACATGATTGAGTGTTGGAGATTGTATTCACGCTCCAAGTTGCGACGGCATTCCGAGAGAAAACGTTGCCGTTCCGCCTCTGGTAGTGGGTTTCTAAGAAAGTCTTTGGCGAATCCAGGTAGTGCATCGCGAAAAGCCGGATAAGGAGAAAAATCAGTATCGGGCGAACGCCCAGAGATGAACGGGTCGTCAAAGCGGTGTCTCGTAGAAGAAGGTTCGGACCGCTGTGCGGCATGCTGTTCCAAAGCAGTAACGCGCTCCAGCACTGCCAAAGCCCAAGCAGATGCAGAAGAGTTATCAGCGTTGTCAGAGACATCATTAGACACGCTAGAGGAATACCCGTCGGTTGTGTACCAGAGCGAGCTCTCAAGAGAAAAGATGATACAGTTTATTCTCTGGAAATAAAAGATCAGATGATAACACACTGCTTTGATCCACCCCTCGAAGGTTAATGTAAAAAATCTTATTCACTATAGCATAAGGTAGTACAAGTTCGAGCAATAAAGGGAAGATCACTTTGTTGTCGTGTAATTTTTATGATACTTCATTCTTCGTATACTACATCAAAAGAGCGACACTATTTTCAAAGCCTGCGACATTACTTTATTTTGAATTGATCAATGTTCAATAATGACGGAGGTGATACAACAATTAGAACCCTCCCCCCATTTATTACAATCATCCACTGGTGGCCTTAATTCTTTGCGTCTTATTCCATTAAAAGCACCTACCCAAAGTCTCACAGTATTTCACTGTTCCCTTTCCTGTCAAAAATTCCTCATGGACCTATCAAGGTACGATTAAGCTAAGCGTGTCGTCATTTTTCATAAGAGAGAGAAAATAAGTAATCGGTAAGATCAAACAAATCCTGTAATTTCTCAAAGTGCTGTTAATGCCGCACTCTCTGACAGGTGGAAGGCAATTCTCTTAGGCAATGTGAGGAAACTGCACAAATTATCGGGAATCCTTGTTCTCTTTACGATATGAGCCAGTGACGCCATATGAGCTCAATATCCTTCAGGATCTTTTGAACGTCTTCCCCCATGGATAGTGTCAAATACCTGGAGTTACAATACGATTCGTTTTATCTTCTCAAGTTTTACCAACATTTCAAGTTCTCTAATCGCACAGATGCTGAAAAGGAGTTCAAGGCAGCAATTGGCTGTGTCTGCCCTTGCCGGAAACATCAAGCCCTTCGGGATTCGGCTAGTAACCGGCGGCAAGCACTTCTCAGTAAGAGATGGGTCAATAGGAGATGAGTCCAATTTATGTCGCGATGACTTAGTAGCAAATAGATTTTACGAACCACCAAAGCTGATGAATATTGGCGGTCTGTGCAGGAACAGCCAGCGGAAGCAGATATAAAGACAAGATTCAAGCTATATATGTCTCAAAATATCATGGAGGAGAAGGTAATATCACTTCTAGACTGATTCCTAAGCAAATAACTAATGGTACTAGGAACAGAGTGTAAGATCAGAAAAGGAGCATAAGATAGTTAGTAGTCTACATGTACTGTATGCTGCACATTAAAATGCTAACATGATATTTTAGCATCACGAAGTGGAGACGGACGATGAAGATGCTATTAATGATGACGATGACGATGATGATACCATTGTAAGTCAGCTTTAAATGACTTGTTTAACATT
Source organism: Rhizomucor pusillus (assembly GCF_041956525.1). Classification (NCBI taxonomy): domain Eukaryota; kingdom Fungi; phylum Mucoromycota; class Mucoromycetes; order Mucorales; family Lichtheimiaceae; genus Rhizomucor; species Rhizomucor pusillus. The sequence goes on along the minus strand of NW_027192143.1, from coordinate 712,792 downwards.
TGTCTCATTTTTTCTCTTTCGATGAAAAAGGAACCCTTGAAAAGTCCATTTTAGGATGATGATAATGGTGAAAACGATCTTCAGGAGATACTCCGGATGACAAAGAATAGAGTACGAACATTTTTCATGATATGCTGCATTGTATCTTGATGTTGATGCTTTCATTTTTAGGGATTCATTGCAATCACAAAAAAATAAAAAGGAATATCGCATCGAAATTCCTAGCAAGTTCTTACAGTCACCGCGCAAGCCTAGGCTTGAAGCAACGAAGGATGAGTCTTTACTCCCCATTCGTTGAAGTTCGTTTATCTAACTCGGAATTGGCAGAAAAGCTGTACCTGAAAAACGTCGAAGAAAACCACAGGATTGCATCCCTGCGCAAACTTTCCGGTGCTCTTGAATTCTGTTTACATGCTTTCAGACAACCTTTTGAAAAGTTTCCGAGGTGACTCTGGAGCTACGAGCCTGATGACAAAAAGGACAAGTTCATCAATATGATGAAGTACATTCTCACGGACTTCCATCTGAACTGCCTTGCGGCATGTAAAGCAATCAACGATGAACGAACTCCATTTGTCGAACACTTCATCCCCGCGTTTAAAGCATTGCCAAAGTGATTCAGCTCTTGGATTTTACTTGGTAAAACTTATTTATATAAACAAAACACTATCGATAGAATTTGCTCACGACATACACAGATGCGAGAAAACCCTGGCGAGCCGGAAGCTTGTGTTTGTCAACATGAATAAGGCAACCAAGTTTGCTGACGGGATCGGCAGAATGAAAGGAATGGGTATCAAGCAATGTTCTTATACCCACCGAGGTCGTTTCCCCCCGCTATCCCCAATTTGTGACCTGCATTGCAGAGTCATGCAACTAAAGCCGAGTGGACATAGAACGCCTAGGCTGCTTGTTATCAAACAGCTATGTACACCAACATGGAGGCAAATAATTATGTCGGGAGATAACACAACCAACTGAAGACTAGTTTTTTGAACCGTAGGAGGAACCAACAGCTCGATCACCTCTGCCGCATCTTTGTCGACGTCCTGGAGCAAGATATGCGTTGGAAGACCCGCGTCCGCGCTCATAACGTTACCCCCATGAGTGTCTAGGAACAACATTTCCAGAAGCAGGAGATTGCTGTGCTATAAAACACAACGTCCGCAAATGGAATACGCGATTTCAGGAGTTTCACCAGATAATCATTTATTTAAAAAGGCGGTCCCCATTTTTCGTCACACTTCTTCCTTAGCAGTCTTATATATTTTATCTCTTGAAGTATGAGTATTCATGTATTCATTTACTTTTCTCTCATTAACCATTTCTCAATATCTTAGAACTCGTTTTTAAAACAGAATAAGTCACGTATTGTAGCTGAAGGTTTCGGCCGATAAGCTGAAAACAACTGCAACAAGATCGAGGACAGCAAGTTCAAAGTGGAGTCTTTCACTTCTGGTGGTTCGTTGCAGTGCAAGGTAGCTGTATTCCGATCTGATGTACCCGAAACTGAACCCTCAACATATTCGATATCTTCACTGCGCCGAGTCGCCTCCAGCTTGGACGACCCAACGACTTATCTGCCTTTTCGATCGTCAATGAAAGCTTTTCGCGATGGCTTGCATCAACCGTATACCATCTTCACTCTTGTAGACAAACCACATAACGATGGATCTGGTTCTAGCAACACCTCGTTGGCAAAGCTAGGTTCCCTTTTTCTGCAGACTTTTGCATTGGCAATGATAGATAAGGAGGGAGAAGACCGGAGCAACTGATTTCAGGCATTTTTTTCAACTGTACGAACTCATCCAAAGAGCTAAGAATGACACGAAGTCTGGGAGCATCTTGCACGGCGCGCATACGATGACTACTTCGTGCGACCACCCCGAGTAGAAGCACCTCTCGAAGTGCCTCACGCACTTGTATATTTTACAAAGATAAACTCGCCTCCGTCTCGTGGTCCCTAAGGACGATGGACAGAGCCGCTCTCGTCATCGTCAGGCATGTAAGTAGTCCTGAGCAACGCAGGAATCTTTTCGCCGTATTTCCTGTCGTAATACGCTGCGTTGCAGACAGATTACTTCTGGCTCCTTCCCACCCGACTTCAGTTGCATAACTCTGCAAAGCAAATCACAAATGTGGGGGGGGGGGTGGAGAGCGGGGAAACGACGCGGTTGGATATAAGGACATTGTGGGTCCACATTATCCAGCACAAGATGGCCATTACAGAAACATCCATTAAGAACTCGTCGACTCGGCGTTTTGTTGAACTTCGATCTGTGACCGTGCCTACCTGCTGGGAAAAGCGACAGCAATGGACAAAAGTTTTTGAGCTGATCGCAATTCTATTTGTAAGTGTCGCTTTTCAGTTTTTTTTCGCTTTTCCAGACACTAAAGCATGCGTTTTAGTTTCTTTTACTGGAGCAGCAAGAGGTGAATACTGATTTAGAGAACGAGGTGGCAGGTTTAGTCGAAGTCCCCAACGAAGATACTGTAAGACGGCCTCTTGCATAAACCCTTTGTTTGAGTGAATTTGGTGCATCAGAAAATATTTAGAAATCTGTGTTTGGCATGGGAAAGTTTGTTTGTGGATATTCCCATAAAATGTTCATTCCTGATGGAATTTGCGATACTGACATGGGAATAGCAATACTACGGTGTCCTATTTTCATTGTTTCAATATGCAATCGATACCGTAGTTAGCGATCTCAAATTCAAACGGGGCAAATGCCTGGTTTATAAAAGTCAACCTCGACCAAGCTTTGCTAGAATGACCTTACTGAAGAAGCTGCATATCCCGCAGTTAGTATTCCATTTTCCCAGCTTGTCAGTATCTTTCACAAACTATGCGTAACGATCTGGATTCCCGCCACCTTTATTTATAGACAGAAGATTATGCACCGTGAAGTGAAACGGTTTTAAAGTGCCTAGCGACAAAGATCGGAAACCAATGGCGGCAAACCAAAAGACGTCCACAACCGATAGGGCGTCTCGAGGAAGGTATGCAAAGCTTCCAGCAGTCCTATCGATCGACAAAGTGAAAAAATGATGATACCTTGCATAGCCAAGAGTAAATATCACTCGAAATTTACAGTATGCATCAGACCAGGCTGCAATATCTCTAGAACTCAAATGTCTCATGACTGACATCAAAGTCATATTTAATCGATTCGTTGATGACATTAATCATGAATGGTACGGATCCACAGGTGTGTACCCACACATCTTTGCAACTATGTCTATAAGCAATGTTGTCCATATATTTTGATATTTGCGGCCGGGCGCCTCGAATAACTTTGCATTTGAGTTCCTCTGCAATGCAAGTGCATTTTGCTTCATCTTTTTCCCGCGTAATGTGGATTGTCGCGTTGAAATCGACAAATGATGATGGAAGAGTGGCACAGTGCGTAAGATATTCGATGAAGGGTTCTATCTCGTCTACTCGTTTGTTAATTGGTGATTACAATATTATATGCAATGCAGCAGTAGCTGAATTAGACTTACCGACTTTCCTGACCGACCAAGTTAAATACACACTGCGTACGCGTGACCTCAGTCTATCCTGCTTGTCGATACAATCCTTCATTATGGCCAGTGCAGGTGTAATGCCGATCCCGACTGCAAAAAGCGCCACTACACTATAGTCTAGATAACGTAGGCGTGGTCCGTACGGTCCATCCACACGAAGATCGACGTTTTGTCCGCTTTGAATAGCTTGTACTAACTGTCGGGTACCATCACCGAGAGCCTTGATGTGTATCGATGCAGCAAGTTGCGATACATCACCCTTCTTCGGCTGGTTGGCATTTTCTCCAGCGAAAAAGATCTCTGATATAGTCATAGGATACCAATCCGCACGTTGCTGCAACCATTTTCTCCATCCTCCATTTCCTGTCAAAAATGCGGCAAACAGATAGTGACCTGGCCGGAAGGCATCTAGATTGCCATACTTGAATTTTGCATGTACGATCTTCCCACTGTGTTGCTCAAGATGTATTAAATTGAAGGAGTAACACCATGACTTGTATATGCGAACCATGCGATCAAGAATCCAGAGCAAGACCGGCGGTACAAAAAAGTAGATACAAGACCATTCGTGCCACATTGCGCCGCCTGTTCCAACGATGAAGCCAATCAGGTGAGAATAATAGAAAAGCCGGAAGTAGTTCCGTTGTATATAGTTGAACGCCGTGCCAAAGAGGATAATGTATCCGATTGTAGAAACTGTGCCAGACAAATATTCTTCAGTAAGGAATACTGCGTCAGACAATCGTCCGGTCGTAGCGTAGCCCTCCCACCTTACAAACAATACTGTGAGTACATACCGGGAACCATGAGGGATTGTGTGAAGCGATGCTTACCATCGATAGACGCTGTGAAGGATTGTCTCGGCCAGGCCGACTCTGGCCACCCACCGATGAAATGGAATTAGATTTTCAAATGTGAGACCGGATAGATTTGTTACAATAGAGTTGCGCGTTCCGAGTACTATCGTGAAGCTCCAGTTCACCATGCATATGTAAACCATTCGACGATCCAGGACTCCAATTGTCGGCCAGACATAGTGTGGGACGCTGGGATGAAGCCTGAACGGCGCAAACCAGCAGAAAATGATATTTACAATTATGAAAATGCTCATGCCGATTAGATGCTTTATCGAGATCACCATTGCAATGTAGGGAATTGTCATGGTTCGTTCAAGAGGCCGTAAAAGGTCGCATATCGCATCCCACGGTGTTTTGATTGCGTATGACGCTTCATCCTCTCTGTTACTACGACGTCGATATCCGCGCCATCGCAGCCATGTTCTTGAAAGTTGGTCAGCCTGATAGCAAGCGCAGTATACCAAAAAAGCACCCCAGCAGAAGAGTAAGTACAAATATCCAGCTTTGTGAAAGTCTGTAAAAGGGTGAAGCTCTCCAGGCATGGAAAGATGTAAAAGGGATATCAGCTATCGAGGGGCGCAGATGCGGAGAAACCAATTTCGCTGATGGCCATTGCTTTGCACGCGAAGCGATCCCCGCACATTCACTCATCAGATGATCTTTTTCTTGTTTCTCAGAATCACAGGAAAAGGCACGTTTTTTACCGATCGACTTGATTATCAGAACTGCCCGTAGGACCGGACTTAATCCAACATTGCATGGTTTTTATTACTTCCTTATCTAGTAATTGCTCTCAATAGATCAGATCCGCGGATTTATCGTTAAATGCCGGAATTATTCGTGTCAAAAGCACCGTAATTAGGACGTTGTTTAAGCCTGCCGCTGCTTTCGCTCCGGATGAGCCCATATTGTTCTTCATTGGTCCTGCTACTTGGTGTTAATGGCTTTTCTCCTTCGCGATCCACCACATCCTCCAATTTCCGCGCAGCTGTACCGGTCAGCCAAAGTACTGCAGTGATGCTGCACCCGACATAAAAAAGTTTCGCATTCATTAGCATTGGGAATGTATCGAATATCCAGCCGCCTCCAGGTAATGCTGGTGGTACACCCGGCCGTGGAGGTCTGGGAGGATGAGGCGGAATATCTGATGTCGTGCCAAGAATGCTGCTCGTTTCAACTCTATCCTGCTTGAAGATTAATATTATGTTAAATACTCAGAGCTAGGAGTGCATTGTAGAGTGCACATACGTCAGTTTTAAAATGAAGAAAGCCGGATGGCAGCAACAAAAACGAATAAACGAACGACAAGAAGATGCAGAGTATTGATAGCAACGATAGTTTGTACACCATTTTGTGATGATAAGCTGGGAAAAGAAACGAGGAAATTGAGCTCTCGCTCAATATCTGAAATTGCGGAATTATAATAAACGATGTCTATATTATACGTAGAATAGTAGATAATACAAATGCATAATTTGTCTCTATGAGAGGAGATAGTTGATGAATCGCTTAAAGAACGAAGGCTTCTGGGACAAGTCCGCAGATGCGCGATCCGGATGCTTTTCATCCAATTCGCCACTTGGATCTGCTGTTGTGCTTGCATCGTCAAGCTTCTCCCGCGCGGCTTGTTCATTGGATCCTTTTCTGTCTCGCAACCCAAAAGACTTCATTGGTACGGTCAGGAAGAAAGTCAAGATAGCCATACTCAAATGAATAATCGTTTGTGTTCTCTGGACTCGGCCGTATGCGATTTGTAGACCCTTGTACTGATCATCAGGTAGACTCTGCGCATAAGGGATACTGGACATGATTTTGCGAGCGTCGTATTCACCAGGAATCCATTTTTCAAATTCTTGTGGTAGCATTTGATTCCAGATAGCACCCGCGATAGTTGAGCCGACACTGCTAGCAATGGACTGGCCTACTTGATAAAGAGACGTAATCATGGCGAGGTCTAAAATAAAGATTGTAAATTCATTCAAACGGTTAGTTAGAATATATAAAAGCAAAGAAAATAGTAACTACTCTTACCGTCGTGTGGTACAGAGCTTTGAACTGCTACGATAAATGGTACCTCGAAAAGACCGGTACCAACACCCGCAATTACTTGAGAAGCTACAAGAAAAGCATCTGACGAGGTAGGCTGCCGGGCTTGAATCATGAGGCCGAGAGCCAATATTAAAAACAGAATACCACTCCATAGATATGGGCGCCATAACTTTGTCTTCATCATCAAAAATCCTGTTAGGGCTTGAAGGGCTATGGCGGCGACGCTGAACCCAATCGTGAGCATTGCGGCTCTTCCTGCCGTGACCTTGCGGGTTACTTGAAGATAGGTTCGCAAATATGTACCGTTCGTGGAGGAGCCAATCGAATTTGCTGAGACAGCAAGGACACCCAGCAATGCAGTCTTGTTGGGCCACTTGTTTATGGGCAACACCGGCTTCTTAGCGATCTTCATTTCCCAATAGATTAGAACTGCCCAGCAGGCGACACCACCTATTAAACAGCCTAGCATCTTGGCTGGAAGTGCATACGGGAAATATTAAACATTACGCACTGCGACCTCTCTCTAAATTAGGATTGATTTGCATTTGTTATTAAACTTACAGCTAGCCCAACTGCCCCAGGTCGACTCCAACTGGAATGGCAGAAGGATCATACACAGTCCACCGACGAGTAACACACAGCCGACAGCATCGAGTTCAGTAGCAAAGAAGGAGACAGATTCCCACCAAGTACGTCCTCCCAAAACTCGCTTGCGTTCATCCAAGTATGCTTGATACATACCGGCACGTTCAAACTTGATTTGTGGTATCCAAAGACCAACAATTATAGGAAGTACGCAGACAGCCATGATGATAGGAATCATGCCATAGCCCCAGCGCCATTGACCAGGATACTCACCCGTGTAAAGAAGACCATCTGCCGCCAATGAAGTGCAAAACATGTTGATGATCGTTGGGACCTGGAGCACACCATGGTAGAATCCTCGATTGGTGATACTTGTTACATCTTGATTTTTCAGAAAGACCGTTAGACAACCAAATGCAAATATGATTCTTGGGACAAAAGCCAGATTCTGAAACCATACCACCAGTAATAATAGGCAATAAGATCATGATACCCGTGTCACCAAATGTATTGAGAATCTTGCCTCCCTGCAGTAAATGATAATTAATTATCTACGTAGCATAAATAAACGCAGCGGTAACAAGTCGAATTTACCACAAATGTTCCGTAATCATTAGCAGTCGCGTGCACCACCCAGGATACTAGGTATATCAGGGTAGCGACGGTGAAGGCTTCAACCCTTCCCGTCAGATCAGAGAGTTTGGAGAAGGTAGGAAGCATGACAGACTGAAGGATGCTGCTTAGTGTATTGAGAATGCTTTGCAGATGGTTGGCGTGAAGAACGCTGGTTACAGGAGCCGTCAAGGCTTGAGTAAGGAAGCCTTCCCAAGAATACGCCCAGCGTACAAACATGATGCTGTATTATTTGGTTTAGTCACTGCACATGCATAGCGATGCAATTTAACAGTTTTATTTTATCCTTACCCAGCGTATATGGAGTATATATTCCATTTGCTGGACACCTTCTTAGCCAACTCGACCTTCTTTACACCCGGAGAATGCAAAATTTTTGCATCAGGAGTAGCAGCAGATGGCGTTTCTGCAGTTGAATCCTCGGAATCATTCCTGACTTGCATTAAAGTCATGAAAGACGATAGATAAACGAGATGAAGATGGAGACAGAAAGACCAAGGAGAATTTGACAGAGGTAGGAAGTATGTAGATCATGATTTTTACCTATTCGGGCCTCTTTGCCCAGAGCTCACACAGATCGCAAGAGCTTCCTGGTTTCCGTTTATCTGATCTGACTCAGGTTCCTACAATTTGGTGCAACAGCCCACTTTTCCGGAAAGTTGGGGAACGTTGTACAAAGCTTGCAGTCAAACTCTTCTGGTGACGTAGGTGTAAGATCAACAGGATTCGTATCGAGCTTGTTGGTTTCCTTTTAGATATCATTGAACTGAAAAATGCATAAATCACAGCGTTCAGAAGTACACATTATCCTAACTTGAACCATACACTCTCTTATCACAGCTTTGCCGTCTTGATCGCTAAATCCAGATTCACAAAGAAAAGACTTTCTAGAAAATTTGGTACTATTAACCCTTGCGCTGCCACTCATCGGTCCATGCTATTGTCTTGTTAGGTTGCCACCCGTACCTGAGTAATCTTTCCAGTAACCAGCGCATAGGAAGCGCTGAATACAAATGGCAATATTATCAGCGAGCACGTCTTACTCTGTGCGCATGATTTTAGTGTTCATTCTCTGGGGCGGGGAGCATTGTCCGGATGTCGTTACCAGGGATACAATTAGTGTGATACAAAGTGCGGACAAATTGAATGGTGTACATTGATACACAAGTGACTTGTTGATTGCTAAATACAATATGTTACGATAAGATTTAGCTATTGTCACACTTTGAGATAGACATAAGTGGAACGTTGGGTAGATAGTAGTGGGATCTACTATTGGTTCAAAGTGGTACCTGCTGAAATTTTCAAAGTCACGTGCGAAAGGAAATTACATCGTTCTTCACAGATTTCTTTAAGGATGCCGAAGAGATAGTTTTTAAGATGGCATGGTTCCTCCAGGCGCAATTGTTGTTTTTTTCTGGAAACGATGCCGACGGTATCAGATAAGGCTAAGGGGATTTTGTCTTTCTCTGGGAGCATATGGCAGCGTGTATTATGGTATAAAGGTTTAAGGCGCAACGGCATATCCTGTTTTCAAAACACCTTGTGAGCCAGTGCGTTGTTGATTTTAAGGAACGCAAAGTTTGAGATATTGCGGTTTAAAGTCGCCAGAAGCTCTTTCTGTAGATTTTGGAACGTGTGCATACAAGCAAACTCTTTCACATTGAATGCTTTATGACATGCTCCCATGTAAGCGCATATATAAAGAGGCTCATATAGACAAAAGAATTGAAGGTCTCTATTACTAAAAATCAAATGGTTGAGAATCGTCATCATCCTAATCTTCTTCCATAGCATCGTTATTTCCTTCACGATTTTGCCTACGTCGAGCCTGTTCTTCAATAGCTCGTAAGAATGATTCCACGCCTATAATTGTATATTAACTCGATGTACTGTTTTACCTCGGCACGTTGCAAACTTACTGTTCCCTGCAGAGGGATCTAAACCTAGCTGGCTTAACAAAGGCCCAAGCTCGCCGCTCTGCAGTGCGTAGCTCAAGGTTGCCAATGCTCTCTGGAATTGAGGACTTTGTACGACTTGACGAACTTCCTCAGGAGTTCTCTCGCTTTGTTCAGGCAAGAAAGGGAACAATGCAGAGCAAAACTCACGGTCGTTCAGCAAAGGTCCTAGTGATTGTGGGCTCAGAACATCGCCAAGTGAAAGGTTCTCTTGGTTCTCTGAAGTCATGTATGAGCGATCTAATGATTTCAAAAATATTGCCTATTGAAATATACCGGGAGGTCGGACACCTGCAAGGATACTACGCAGTTGATCCAGTTGCTGTCTTGTAGGTTCATTCTTTGGTCTTCCTTCTTGATGAGAAGTCAAGCTTGCGCTCCCTCTTTCCGTTGACATCGCATTATCTTGCTGATCAACAGGTCCATCGCCACCAGCTGACATGGACGTAGGGATAGTTCCGCTGGAATAGAGAATTAATGATTGGGAACATTTCAATGCTCAATATAGTTGATATACCCTAGACCGCCAGCAGTTTGAAGAAATTGCAAGATGTTGTCCCGTGAAATTGAATCCACACCTTCGAGATCACTATCAGTAACACTTATATAAAGAATGATGAATATTGATATTTACCGGACGATCCACTAAGCAACTGAAGCATGTCCGCGGGGCTGCCGTCGCCGCCAAAGTCGACGTCGATGCCAGGCATACGTGAGTGTCCAACACCGCTGTCATCCCCATCTTCGTTGCTTTCAGCAAATGCGCCGTGCGGATCGTTGATGAGACGATTCACGCGAGCAACATGCTCTTCATCCTTCTCGTCGCTCTTCGATTGCATCCAGAAAAATAACTTTTGGTTCGATGATTTGAATCTTAGCAAATACACGCGGCCTGTGGTGCATTCATTGACTCGAACGAGCTCGGCTTCATCGGGGAAGATAATCAAATCCTATCATCTTGGTCAATAAACGACTCGGCCGACATACGAACCTAAACACTCGTACCTCTTCTGGTTCTGAAGCCTTGCGTTCCTTCCAGTAGAAGTGCATGAGTTGATCTTCGCTCTAAGCAACAGACGTTAGCTATCCGCAACCCTTTTAGGACCACCGCTTGTCGTACTTGATCCATGTAAATCATGCTTTAATCGACAGTTGATTAGCATAAATGACGCGTACAGCACTCGAAAGGTACTTACCCCTTTCGCAAGTCAGGCTTCAACATATTGCCTTCCCGGATGCACTTGCCGGCATTGAATTGAACCAAGTGCTTTGGTCTCTGTGCAGTTGGGAAGAAGCTCATTACGAGAAATGGGTTGGAAAGAAAAGCAGCGCAGAGTAACCCACGTCACCTGCCACTGCACTTTAGCGTTCTTGTCTGAGTGCCAACCACTGAAATCATGCAAGTCTCTTCCGTCGCGGCAACAGTGACCCTGATATCAACCACTCTCCGGCATTGCACTTGTGTAAATCATTAACTTTTGGAGTAAATGTCTGAATTGCAGGCACAAGAATTACTGCAGCAAGCAGATAAGCGTTTGAACAGCTGGTCCTGGTTCAGCAGCGGAAATAAGGAAGAAGACGCCGCTGCCTTGTACGAGAAGGCAGGAAACACGTTCAAACTTGCACAACGGTGTTAGTAGTCTTTTACGGTTTAGACTTTGGCTGTAAGTTCATTATCTAACTACAATTCTCGTCAGGGTCTGAAGCTGCAGAAGCATTTATCAAAGCAGCACAGCTTTTCAATAACGGTGCAGAGACGCAATACGAAGCCTCGAAAGCGTACGAAAACGCAGCCAAATGTTACAAGAAAAGCAGTCCAGAAGGTTGCATTAGCATATAAACTTGAACGAAGTCTTTACATCCGTTCTCTAATGCTGCAAGGTAGAGGCCGTCAAGGCTCTGCAGGATGCCATCAAGATCGATACGAATACGGCCAACTTTAGGAATGCAGCAAAGCACCATCAAGAAATCGCCGAGATTTTTGAATCTGATATAATAGACTTGGGAGGTGCCATGGAGAACTGGGATCAGGCAGCAAAACTCTTCATGGCGGATGATTCACAAGCGTATGTGCGGTAATTGATTGCGAGAAAAATGCTGATAGCTTACATCTCTACAATTAGAATGGTAAACAAATGCTTGCTAAAAGTCGCACACTTTGCTGCCCAGCTCGAACAATATGACAAGGCTATTGAGAATCTGGAGTCAGTTTCTGCGTCGTCTATTGACAACCCTCTGACAAAATGGTCAGTCAAAGAGTACTTCTTCAAAGCTGGCTTGTGTTATCTATGTAAAGGGGTAAGCTTCCCGGCAAATAACAACATGACTCAAATTTTTCAAACAAGCAGTAGGACACTGTGGGGACAAAAAGAGCTATTGAAAAATACTGTTCTATGGATGTTACCTTTGAAAGTACACGCGAATACCAGTTTCTTCAGGTAACATAATGCTTGGAACTAGGAAACTTCATTTACGACGAATTGACCCCTCTATATATAGGACATTTTGACTTGTGTAGAAGGAGGGGAAGTCGAGTTGTTCACTCAAAAGGTCTATGAGTACGATCGGATAGTAAGATTAGATCAGTGGAAGACTAGCATTCTCTTGAGAATCAAGAAGTTGATTGTGGAAGAACCCTCGCTGCTTTGAACGCTATTCATCCATGTCCTTTGTAAAACGACACCAAAAGCACTGGTTGTATCAGCAAGTACGCTCGACAAGAGAGCACTATATCCGCAGCCATTCAAGTGGCTATAGAATCTGAACAGTTCTCGATTTGTGTAGAACATCCACGCATACAAGTTAAAATGCTGCAATGCATCATAATTTTCTTTTTGAAATATTTGCTTCTAAAGTGTAGCCTTGTTTATATTGTGTTTATGTACATATCGGTGCATTAAGCGTTCATTAAGTCTATTCCTCTTGAGAGTTTGGAGGTTCTTCTTGTTGGTCGGAAGTTTTAGCAGCTGGCGCACATTTACGCAGCTTCACCAGAAATGCTGTGTGCCCGCGCACATCGTAGTTCTTGGGGCGACAGACCCAGGCTTCATCGGAAGCTCCTTCAGACACTGTAGATTTGTCCCGTATCTGAGTGGCTCGAACTTCCCACTCTTTCCATTCTGCTTCGATGCATGTTTCCATCATCAAAGGTAACTCGCGCGTAGCAGCCAACAACGCGAGCACCTGAGTCATATTTGGCAAATAACATACAACGAATCGGTCGTTGCGTAGTGCGGGTAGCAGCTTGGGAAGTACTGGTCTTGGATCTGGCATATCCAGTGCGATGCCATCAAAAGGCACTTCTGGAGGTGTCAAGTCAGCTACTGACCCCAAATGAAAACTAACAACGTCTTTGTATCGTCCACGTTCGTATCGTTGCACGTGCTTGCGTGCTAACATGGAGTGACTTTGTCGGATATCGTAAGTGTGGACCTGCCCTTGCAAAGAAACTGCTCGAGCAAGATAGAGCGTCAGAGAGCCATTACCCGTTCCAGCCTCTAGTATGCGATGACCAGGTTCGATATCGAGTAATTGAACCTAACAGAACAGCATATTTTTACTGAGTTCAGAGTGTACATGTATAGCTTCACGGGGAAACCTACTATTGCGGATGCATCTTTTGGATATATTGGTGTGCAGTTTCTGGGAACATTCAAGATGTAGCTATGTGAACAGATTTTAGCTAAAGCAGAATTTTGCATGGGCATTCCATATATATTTACTCTTCCAAGGTTGGCGCATGTAACATAAGTGGATTCTTATCTAAAGATAAGGTGAGCTGCTAACTCGGCCAAGCGTCTTCCTGTCGTACCTTTATGGTTCCGAATAACAGATCGCACCGATCGACCGATCAGATCATTGTGATAAATCATACCACCTTTTACATCGCGCTTGGCACCTGGCTCGAGTGGCCCAACGAGATACTGCCTGTTAGTCCTCACTTCTCTAAGCAGGCAGAAATCGCCTTCCTGGAAGGTCGAGAAGCATGCTTGCTGGATACGACGAATAAGCGGGAGACAAGACCGAGATAGAGCAAACATGTGTCGGATTCGAAAACATTGTCACTCCCCTTTTTTCCCTCACAATCATTAAGGCACCAATCATAGAATAATATATATTTCATAGAGTATTGCTGGATATATAAGGTACATTTTGTAGACACAAGAGCTTACTGTTCATCAGGCTCAAAGATCAACCGGTAATTCTCCAAAATCGTTTGCACAACTTTAACTTGCCACTGGGTTTCTGCCAGCCTTTCACTATCTTGCGAATCGATGCTGTTGTTGCCAGCGCCAGTGTCATTGCCCATCAATGTTAGACCAAAGATTGTGGCCAAGTTTGCAATACCCATCTTATTGTAGCGTTGATGCTGTTGTACCCTAAAATATCATGTTGTTCGAGACATGTCTTTAATAAGTATTTCTAACAGACTTACTTGTCAAGATGACACATGAGATATTTAAGAGTGGCGTAATGTGCATCAGGTAAGTCATTGATAATTGTATGCAGACCGAGTACTCGAAGTCGATCATCCTCAATTTCTATGGAGCGTGCCTTATTAGTCACCATGATTTACCCAATTTTTGGAAGCACTTACTGGCTGCATTAACAAAGTGTTGGTATGTGTTGCGAGGGAATAGCGGGTTGGGTAATTCTCTGAACCAGAGTTTAAGAACACTGGTGATATTATTGATATCGGACACATATTCCTCTGTCAGCAGATTGACTCCTCGGCAATCTCGATCAAATGCTGCTTTGAGTTTTTGGATCTGAGTGTTGACCCCTGATATCCGATAGATGCCCACTGTATTCAATCCATACGTTTCTACGGCTTCGGCGCATTTGACGAGGATCAGTGGGACCTCCTCTCGGTCGCGATCCATCAAAGTGTTTAGATCGACACCGAAGACAGGATTAGGATTCAGGACTGTGAGCGCTGTGGCAGACTACACGACGTCATCATAGTTAGTATAGATCTATAAATAATAGCGATTAAGATCAAGAAGCTTTTGTACTTACCATGCTATATTCCTTGTAAGGGATCTCACTTTTGTATGTTCGCCCAGCACCGCTGCGACTGCTATAAGATTTAATAAATTCGGCCATGTCTGCGTCCTTGTCAATCTTTTCCGTCAACGACCGCAGCCCCAGGCCTACAATTATATGAGTACAGCGAAAAAGACTGTTTCGCCAAAAGAATGATTACCGTCGTCGTTATCCAGAGCTAATCCATCAGCTGTCAAGGCCTGCTCGTAAATATATGCATATCGTGCAAGCTGGTACCGTAAAGCTACACAACATTCATCTCCAACTTCCTTCAAGCTCTAACAGAGTTTCAGATATACTGAACATGGTGCCGACTACCTATGATGCTGCTTACTGTCAAGATTTTTGGTAGATGGAACTGGAAATATTCTTGTCGGGATGCGTTGGTAGCCTGTAATTGCTGTCGATAATTCTGGTCTGCCAGCGTTGCTTTCATCCTGGCCTCCTCCTCGAGCTTGTTAAGCTAAAGGGTATTCAGTCAGCAAGAATCAACATCCAAATTCCAACGTTTATGCAAACCTGTGCTTGAGTTTTGTTGTTTTTGAACAATCCCTTCTTTGGTACATGCAATGGATCGTTATTTTTTTGCAAAATCGCTCGCTCCCACTCCTCACTTTGCAATTCATATTTTTGTTTGCACTGTGACGCACAAGAATTTAGACGAGGATATTTGCCTTGCTATCAGAGATTATATTGTTACCTTTTCCAAAGTGAGATCTGCCTCCGCCAGTTGCTTTTCATGTTTCTGTCCGACTTCCTTATACTGACAAAAATGTTCGTCAGATCTCACCAGAGCTGAGCGTATGCATATCTTGCCGCTTTACCTGTTTCCTCCCTTTCTCCGTGTCTTTGTACAATAATTGTAAATCATCCGCTACTTCTGTGACGTCTGCAGCAAAGCGGAGACGCTGTTCTCCAATTGTTTCATGCACTTTAAGGAATGAAGTCCATGCATCCCCGTATGTCCTACATCATGCAGCACATATATTAGCTGGTAAACTGCATACAGTTTAGCTTTACAATGCATACCCTGATCGTGGATGTGCTTTATCGAAAGACTCTGCCATTGACTGCGCCAGCTTCATCATTTGTTTTCCATATTCCTCTTCAATAGCTGCGCGTTTTTTCAGGAAAAGCATGGCATCCTACAGGGTTGTTGGGCATCTTTAGTCAAAAGTTGTATTCAATATTGTCACGGAGGATTATATCAAGACCTTGGCTGCTTGCATATCTTGCTTGACCTTGTCCAAAAGGCATTGAAAGCCGTTCTAAAATATGGACTGTTATTTAGAGATGTGCAGCATTGCTTATAACCAAAGGGCTGGCTTACATCTAAATCAGTCAACTGCGTCAAAACATCGCGCGAACGCGCATCAGAATCGGTCGCCAGGCCTGCAGGGGAGCCGCTTTTGTTTTCGTGCACGTCAGGCGTCATGTTAGCTTCCTCGGTTTTAAGGATGGCACTCATCGGGTTTCATAAGGTATAAAGTGCAGAAAAAGAAAGAGAAGTCAGGGACAGCAATGCGCTGTTTGCATTTACCGTATTTGGTGAATCTCCAGTTGCGCTCCATTGCTTTGTGTACACTTTTCTCGATGTCCGCTGTTTACACTTTCTGTTTACATTACTCCTCGACAACGGAGTGTAGGAGCTAATTGCACACGTTTGAAAGGACTGCAAATAGGATTGTGTCAGAAGACATTATTTGGAAACCTACTATAATATCCCAGTTAAATGTTGTAGTACTACCAGTTCGCTTCCTAAGCGGACGTTCCTGCCTATCTGGTTTGCATCATCTAGCAACCACTGTTTTGTAGGTAGCCTTCCCATTGTACTTGCAGATATAGAGCGTTTTCGCTTAATCGTTTGATGATTATATGCATTGTCGCAATATCTGCAGGAGCATTCTTCAGTTACTGACGTCACGTGATTGCTCTACAAGCGCGGCTCTTGTGAAGGGTACATTTTCAAAAATTTCCACCGTCAATAAAGCAATGCTGTTTAAGAAATAGTGGTGCTATATTTCCGGGGATGACAGGTGGTATTGAAGGAGACAATCTGCAACCTATCTGTTAATGCACAAGTAATACATGTCTCCTTATGTACGTCGACAACCCAAACGCAGTAACATCTGCTCTTTGTATCTTTCAACATCCATGACCTGCTAGAATCGGCTCCAACTTTTGAGTATTCGATGACACATTATAGTAATTACGTTCTTGCTCATGGCGCATAGATTGCCATATCATAGCGTCCAGAGTCAAGGTCTGTCATACTGTACTCGATTATCCCATCGACAGTTAGCACATAATAGATGATCACAACACGCTCTATCGTCGATTACCATTTTCATATGCCACAGTCATGTTGTACCCTTGCTCCACATAGACAAAGCTTTGTCGCTCTCTATCTGTTCTATTGAGAATCTTCGTCTTTAACGACGATATTCCTTATGGTATTATAATCAAAACTTGACATGCAATGAAACCGCATCTTGAAAAGCTTGCCTAAATTTTTAGATTCAAGACTCACTGCAACATGCAGCTTCCCCGCATTTTAATTCTTATCACGCTGATGGTCGCAGAGATGGAGTAGATTAACCTTACTTTGAAGAGAGCAGCAGGATAATTGAACTTTCCGATCCATTTACGTATTTTAACTTCTAATTTAGCAGATTTATCGGTTTATAGTATAATCGCTAGCAGTTTAGAATAGATTTCATTGCAATCTAGCATCTTGTACAACCTCATCTGGCTTATCTCAAGATGATGTCTCAGTGTCTGTGCGGCGTCGGTGCTGATGACAACTGTTTCAAACACGCTGAGTTGCTAGGCTCCCCAATTGAGATATTTCTTCCCGTTTTCATGGACCTGCTATCCAGTGCAGCACATGTGGTGACTCGACGCCGTGCATCCTCTTCTGCATCGGCCACCTCCTCGGGTCTCGCCCAGCCACTTGCGCCTCAGCACACAAACCACCCCGCACCAGCACACCCTCTTCCCGCCCAGTCAATCGCCAGAATGAGCAATGGTGACATTAATCAACTCCAGGATCGGGATTCCCAGGTTCTTTCCAGCAGTGCGCCGTCTTTAGGAACTCTGTTGGCGAACCAAGACTTGAGACAGGCTCTAAGCGACGGAGGCAGCCCGGCTTCAGCCGAGTCCATCCCTTCTGCAACGTCGCTGTCACTAGAGTTCGACGGCGGCACGCACGTCATTGTTCGGCCCAACCGTATTGTTCGAGGCAAAGTCGTATTAGACGTGGCAGAGAAAATGCTGGCTACGCGACTGCGGATAAAGGTGAATTACACAGAATACATTACCGATCATTGTGGCTAAAATTCATGCAATATGCCAGTTTCGCGGAGAAGAGTCCGCCATGGTCAAGGTCGAAGAAGGTGGTGGCGACAATAGAGGAGAATGGGTGCATCAAACAATCACGACATTCTTCGATACTGACTGGAAACTGTGGGGCAGTGAAATTAGCGGTAAGCGTCGAGTGGACGGTTATGCTATGTGAAGGATAGGCCAAGAATACTTATTATATATGTATCCTACGTTCAATTTTCGGTATTTAAAGCTTACTCACAAGCATCATGGGATGAATTCGAGCCAGGACATTATGAATTTCCATTTGCTTTGAAGGTATTGTGAATAGGAAATGTAGATCTTTGTTTACCCGTTTTCGCTTGCACTAAGCGAAGACATCTTCTGCATTTTTCAGTTTCCAAACGTTAACTATCCACCATCGATTGAGGAGCCCTCAGGATTTGCGATTCGTTACATATGGACAGCCCAGATAGACGGTCCAGGCTTGCAGTCAGGCATCAAGAGCCGTGAATTCATTACACCATACAGACCCATCCTCATTAGTACGCCGGGTAAATTCATGGTGACACAAGATGTTGAGTCAAATTTATGCTGACAGATAGTCTAGATAAAGAATGGACATACAGAACAACGCTTAAGGATAAAAAGCACGCTTTGGCAGAGGTGCAGGCTAAGCTGCATAAGCAGACATACTGCCCAGGTCTGTACATATCGCTTCCTTACTACCAAATATATGGCTTATATGGTGTCAAACATTAGATGAACCGTTTGAAATGCAACTGAATCTGACGACGCTTATGTCAGATGCAAAGATACTGGCTGTCAACTACAAATTTCAGAAGCACCATGAAGGGAAAATGTTGATACAGCAAGGAACAGCGTTCCGCGAACATATCCGGAACGTGCTACAAGGAAACATTGACGTTTCCAAATTGAACGATCCTACACAGTTATCTGAAGCTGTTCGCTTTGATGTGCCTACTCGATTAGTATCTCCGTCATTTATATCTCGACATACACGTGTCCATTACGGTATTCTTTTCGCTGTTACCATCGAAGTGGGACATATATTCAAGTTGAATCATCTTCTCGAATTCAGTATACCATTAACGATTGCCAATCTTCCTCACGACCACCTTGTACGAGTCCCTGACCTTACTGCAGCGCTAGACTATCGAGAATCGGACGAATGTCCAATATTTTTTGATCCTGCTCTCGACGAGCCTCCGTCTATTGGAGGTATATCAGCATCTGGTATCCCAATCCAAAGCCCTCCACAAAACGAGGAACCACCCAATTACTTTTCACTGTCAGATATGCCCCAACAGCCTGGACGGAAAGTGCGAAAGGAGCGGACGGTTGTGCTGTCACGCCCAGCGAAGGGAGCATACCATGCTCAAGGATTAATAGAAGCTTTAGTTATACCTGGTTTGTTCGATGAAGATTGGTAATTCTTACTGTTGCCGTCGGAACCTTCCATGCAATGTAATTTCAAGCTATAATTCCACACCATAGTTTAATGTCATTAGTAACGATGTACCATTGGTATGAAATTTATATGAAATGCAAACAAAAAAGTGAGATGTGATACAGATGAACTACATACAATGTGCGAACTAATGCTTTTTCTGTTTCTTTGATGGACGTGCATTCTTTTCTTTTCGCTTCTGTTTGATGAGACGCTGCTTGCGGATCTGAGCAGCGCTCTTGAGCTCGGAAGTTGGTTCCTCTCGTTTTCGCTTTTGTGAATCGTTGTTATGACCATACCGCTTTACATTCTGTTTGATCTGAGCAGCATTTGCCAACTCCTGCTCACCAGTGCGAGGAATGGAAACACGCTGTTTCTTGGCCCACTCATCAAATCGACCGCTCTTGTAAGTAGCCGAGATAAGTGCACCACTCTCCGTGCGGATCATCTTTTTGTTATCAGAGCCAATGCCAGTTCCGCGCACAAACTTCTTCTTCTTGGGATCCCATCGGAGAGCATTCTTACGACTTTGGCTGCTGAGAGCGTCCTTGTCATCACCGACAAGATCCAACTGTGCTTGACCGGCTTGCTCCATGAAACTGCCGCTCGTTGCCATTGAGTAGCCACGCTCTGTGTTCGCATCCTTTTGGGTGTAGTGTATGTAGTATTCTTCATCTCGATGGCTCTTCTTCTGTGCAGTTGCTGAGGGTATATTGAACACCTTTTCGAGGTCTTCTTCGTCTGCTTCACCGCCTAATTTTTCCACTCGAGCTCCAGTACTGTCGGCATCAAACTCGTTATCTACCGCTTCCTTGGCTTTTGATCGTGCAGCGTTGATCACAGAATCCATAGTTTCACGTCGTGTACGCATAATCATGGTTGCTGCATCTGCTTTTTTCGTTCCACGTCGTCCGACTTCAAAGACAGTCTGTTACAAGGTATTCGTATCAGTTCACTGGATCAACATATTTCACAACGCAAAATCTCACCTCTTGGGGACGGAAACCGGAGATCTTGCTTAGCAATGCTTGACGTTGCTGTTCAACTTCGTCGTCTTGATTACTGGATGCTGCTTGGGATTGAATTAGAGCACATATTATGAGACTATAGTTTACAGAATCACTCACCCAATAAAGGATGAACGGCACCCCAGGAAGACTTCTTCATTATCTCTTTTGCCCTCACATAGCTTTCAGAAGAGGCTTTCGGTTTCGTTCGGTTGTATAGTTTGTATGCGTTGGTGGCCGTCTTGACCTGACCTTCCAAAGCTGCATCCGATGCAACTTTCTGCCGGAACCAGTCGATATCATCACCCAAAACATCCTTGGGGAACGCACCCAGTATAATGCCAGATGTATAGTCCACGTTTGACTTTTCCTTCTCCTTATTTCCGACGACAAGCTGTCTCGTCAAGAAAAGCGCTAGATCAACGACGTATGGTAATTCGGATGGCGTAACAAGAGAATATGCCCAGCCATGTCGACCAGCACGAGCAGCACGACCAACACGATGAACGAATACTTTAGATGAACCAGCAAAGTCGTAGTTGATTACATTTTCGAGAATTGGAATATCGATACCGCGAGCTGCAACGTCTGTAACGACCAAAAGATTCGTGTATCCGTTTCTGAACCGGTTGATCTGAATATTACGTGCAGTTTGATCGAGCGAACCATATACGTATGAAACTTGGTATCCAACGTCGGACAAGATTTGGGACAGATATTCAACGTGATGCTTTGTAGCAACAAACAAAATTGTTTGCTTGTCCTCTTCCGTTGCAGATCGTTGCTTTTTCTTCTTATCCTTATTATCCGATTCGTCTGTTGCGGCTGACACCGATGTTTTCTTTGGTAATTTGATAACATTACGCAGTAAATACAACAATGCAGCCTCCTTTTCGGAATCCTTCAAGCAGAAGAAGGCCATCTATTAAAGTAGGTTAACGATCCAAATTGATTAGTTTCCATCCAATAGTTTTTCTTACCTCCAAATCTTTGCTGATCTTTGTATCTGCATCCAAACGGATCAAAGTGGGTTCCTGGAGACCTGCCTTGGCAAAGTCTACCAACATCTTTGGAAGCGTAGCAGAGAATAGGAGAGTCTGGCGGTTCGCAGGCAATCTTGAGAGAATTTCATGCAACTGAACTGCAAAACCCATTTCAAACAATCGATCGGCTTCATCAAAGACTACGTATTCGATCGATCGCAAATCCAAATCCATTTCCACTGCCAAGTGGAGCAGACGTCCAGGCGTGGCGATTAAAATATCAGGGTTGCTTGCAATCATCGAGAACTGGTCATCCATGTTGTCACCACCGACCAATACGCAGCTTCTCAGATCCGTATGCTTTCCCAGTTCCTTGCAAACCTTTTGAGTTTGCATAGCAAGTTCACGCGACGGCGACAATACTAGAGCACGGGCGCCGACTTTGGCAGAGTGGCTTTTCAGGCGCTCCAGTAGAGGGATCAAAAATGCAGCAGTTTTGCCTGAACCGGTACGAGCCATACCAACTACATCTTGTCCTTGCATGATCAGAGGTATACACTTGCGCTGAATTGGGGTTGGCACTTTGTAACCTTTCTGAAGAACTGCTTTGAAAACCGGATGGCTGAGACCTAAATGAGTCAATCTAAGTACACTGAACCTTTAAAAACTGAAGGATCATATATTTACCCATCGACTGGAATCCTCCAGATTTTTTATGCTTTCTGTTCGCAGCAATGTTTTCGTTGGCAATGAACCGTTCTTCGTCTGAGCTGTCCTCCTTCTCGTTGTCCATTTCAACAGGGATCGTCAGATCGCTCGTTTTCGCTGGAACCGCAGGAACAGTTGCTGGCTTGATCGATTGAAACATGTCGACAACTTCAAAATCGTCCTCATCGCTTTCATTCTGCACGATCCTCTTCTTCGACGCCGCTTTTGACTTCGTTGCGGATTTCTCAGCTGCCTTTGCAGCGATCGGCTTCGCTGCTGCTTTTTTCTTTGCTGGCATGGCGTCGAATAAAAGGGCGGCTTTTTTTAGGCACCACCCGTTTTGAAAGCACTTTAAATACAGTCACAGATCACATTCAGAAAATTGAACAGCGAGAGCCAAATTCAGTCTGCGGTCAAATTCAGTGAATAAGAATATGAAATAGTCCAAACCTCTTCCAATGAAACTGTGAGATAATCCGGCAAAATGAAGATATCGAGCACATCCAAGGTGCATGTTCACTTGGATGCCATCGTTTGAGCATGCACAAAAGAGTGTTGGTGAAATTCGACGAAAGAGGTCTTGAGATAATCCAACATAGCACGCGAGATTGTCAAATGCATTCCCAGAAATTGCTGTAGAAGACCGTGTATAGCACACCATCTTTGGCTTGTTATCAAACATTTCCTAGTTTGAAAGATCTGAAAGACATAGAATAACCAGAAGAGAATTAGCAGCTGCAAAACACTTAATATTGTTTGAAGGCTGTAAGACAATGGATCTGGTCGGCGACTAGGAAATACTGCCAGTCCATCAACAGAATTTATCAGCTGGCTTATAACAAGTCATTTCACCTACCTCTGAAATCCTGTGTATAAGTATCAGATGCCAATGTGCTTTGCTGTATCTACGCAATAGATATGGTGCCTTTTTCTTGCTGATTCTGTTGATACGCTTGCAAAAATAATTATTCGAGTGACTCCCTCGAGTCCCCGAAGATTCATCGAGAATGGAGTGATGGTATCTTTAACGCCTAATGCTCACTAATTACGGCTATAGCTTTGAAGGAAATTGCGAATATATGTTAATGTATGTTAATGGTAGGCGATACACATAAGCATCCAATGAAAAGCATGAAAATGCCAAATCTTTTTCCTTCTTCAGTCGATTATATCAAGATCAGCAAAGGGTATAATCATACAAAAAGTTCGGATGTCGAAGCATGCTTTGCTCATGAAGGAGCTGTCCAAGTTAGTAGCCTGGCCTGCATTTGTATAAACTGGTTTTCTTATTTAAAAAAAATTACTTTATCTTGAGAAGTTTAGTACGTAAAGAGCTCATATACCAGGATGGACGATAATGTATATTACATAGGTATATATAGAGAGCTTCATCGAGGTTCGACACATAGGAAATCAGGAGAGGCTGAGATACCTTTCAAAGAGCAACGTAGAAGCCATTTCATTCTCCTTCGTATACGTAATCCTGATCTTCCTCGTCTTTGTTCCACTTTCCTTTCTTCTCGTTTTATTTCTCTCTGGAATTAGTCTGCTTCTAAACCCTCAACAAAACGACCAAAATCTGAAAAATCACATAGCATTCATTGATTTTGCATTTTTCTGGCAAAAGGAGGTCCAACACGCATATGTGGATTGTCCAGACTATTAAGGCATCCATATCAGCATTTGGGCGTAAGTTGACTCTGTATATGTTAATGAACAATACACTTGCTTACATGTTTACGGTTCTAAAGGAACCGCATGATAATATAGGAAACAGGAAGAGTGTCCTCTGGAGAGACGCTATGAATTTGGCCAATTCACATTTGCTCATATATTTGGAGAACACAAATGAATTTGCAGTACCGCCCCCGTTCCTCAACCAAAGTTTCTACAGACACTGTTACAAGCCCATCCAAACAAATCCAAACGAGAAAACCGCCGCAATTGTAAATAAGGTAGATGCTATGCAATAAGAATGCGTGTTTGCCAAATGATTTTATTTAGGCAGAACGACACTTTAGGCCGTGGATCACTGACTTACAGACTACTTTTACGTCTTTTCAGGAGTGCAGAACTGCTGATAATGGTAATCCAGAGAAGTAAAAAGCTAACAAGTTTTCCGGGGCAGAAGACTGAACATTGCATCCTCAGTTCCACTGTATGATATACCGACAATGATGAAGTATCTGGACAAGAAAGGGAACACTGAAATACTGTGAGACTTTGGGCAGGTGCCTTTAATGGAATAAGAAGCGAAGTATTAAGTCTACCAGTAGATGATTGTAATAAGCGAGAGTTATAATTGTTGTACCACCTTCATTATTATGGAACATTGATCAGTCATAATACGACAAACGGAAACCAGTTTAATGGCTTTGGTGGTTGAAGATATGGGAGGGAAGCTGTGAAAAGTAGGTAACAGGCCTGTAAGCAATTTGATGACGATTCTCAATGTATTGTACGCTTTCTAGACATGGAAGAACATGCGGCACGAAATATTCCAAAGTACCTACACAGCACGTATAAGGCCTATTGCGAACTTGTAAAAAGAAAACAATGGCGGGAAATTCCCAGTATCTATAGGCGGCAGCGGTAATTACATATTGACGTGGCAAACTTCGTCTTGTATTTTGGATCTCTAATTTAAGAATGCATCCAGAGCTAAACAATTTACATGACTAATATCTTAAACCCGCTCGGCCGATCCGTCAATTGCTGGAAGGATACGAAGATTTAACGGCGGCATATACGTAAGTACCGGATGCATGATGTGACTATATGGTATAAACTAATCAATTCCCTATACAGGGAGACGTATGATATGCATGAGCGATACCTTTCAGCATACGATCTTCTCCAATTAGCTGAGAGAAGCTCAGTCTCCATCAGTAACGAGCTATTTATTGCTATCGCTTACTTTCGTCGGTTGCTATGGAGCAACTTTCACTACGGTCTTACGCTCGTACTGGTGTACACCCAAACAAGATAGTACTAAAATTACTAGCTATCATTGCTCCAGATGGCGATAGACATTGATGCTAAGCGATGGTCTTTGGCGCCGATTGCCAGTCATCAGGTGACTTTCTTTGGGATTGATAATGAATATCTCTGGGCAGTGCTACGAGAAAACATCTTGCGGACGCAACTGCCGCTATCCCTCACATGCTATTTGGATCCCACGAACGTCAGCAGAGCCACGTTCCAAAACAGTCGTCGCGACCCTCTTTTCTCACAGCAACCCTAAGAACAGATTTTTAATATCGATCATACAACATGTGGATGGCGTTATGGAGCGGCTGGCACGTACATAATTCGGAACACTTAATACAAAAGCATATCTGACTTTCACCGTATCATTCAGCCGTAGAGTTAAGTGGCTCCCCGATCAAATTTGCAAACTTTGTTCGTACTGATGGATATTCCATCCATTTATTATTTGTACGGCACGGTGGAGTAGAGTCTTCGATTTAAAGCAATTTGATTGAACTACAGATACAAACTACCACTTGCGTTCATGGAAACGCCTGTATAACAATTTCCTGGTGGAAGACGATGCAAATAAAGCTAGTCTACGGGTCTATATTTATTGCCCAGCAAAACGATAGACGTTGGTATCTCTTTGCACAAAACCCAGCTTGGCATAAAGCCTGTTTGCAGCTTCCCGCTCTTGGCGACTTGTTAGGTCGATGGTTCGAACTTGGAATTCCTCTCGAGCACAGCGTATGGCTTCTTTCAGCAGAGCAGTTGCAACACCTTGTTTACGCCAGGCTTCGTCAACAACAACATCTTCCACATGACTTCTTAATCCTGTCGCGCAGGGAAATGTGGCCAGAATGAGGGCTCCGATCGGTTCATTCTCGTGCCATGCTACTATGCATCTATTCTGAGATGACTTGATAGCTATCGATACGAGCTCTTCGTTCGCATTCTGTGAGAGCTGACGGAAAAGTTTGACCAGACTACAAAGTCTCTCGGTCGAAAGTGTCGTCGAGTCTACAGGTGCAATTCGGAATAAAGACATAAGTTCCAAACCTCGATACCAATGCCGAAATCGTAAATTTAGCGACATTTTGCGCGCTTTATCATCTTTACCAGTGCATTCGGTTGATTTGACTGTGGATTTTATGGAATAATGGCGATGATATATGATCACACATCGATGTACTTATTATCCTTGTTTTAAATGCTTGGAAAATAGTCCCATCTTTGTGGGCTTTTAAGATTGGATACTGCCGGTTCAGCAATGGGTGCAAGAAGACAATCATATTGTATGAACACTTACATAGACTACTTTACCATCCATCTTTAGAAAATATGAATGGATCAAGGCAACCAAACAGACCTCTGAAACTCGTTCCTGAAACGGCAGGTGCCTTGTGGCTTCGCAATTTTCATGCCTACAAGACATACTATGAGTCAGTGCTTGTGCTTCTTAAACTTCAATGACATCTGAAAAGTTCGACAGAGCTGCCCTGGAGCAACTAGTTACAAAGCGTTTCTTCTATGCGCCCTCATTCCAGATTTATGGAGGTAGGGTCGCTACAGGACTTGAGTTAGCGTTAAGAGATTCGGGAAACCTTATGCAATTCTAGGTGTTGCCGGTTTCTATGATTTCGGCCCTACTGGCTGTGCGCTCATGAACAACATTATTCAAGTCTGGCGCAACCACTTTGTACTAGAGGAAGAGATGCTCGAACTTGATACTACTATCATGAACACCTACGATGTACTAAAGACGTCTGGCCACGTTGACAAGTTCGCCGACTGGATGTGCAAAGACCTTAAGAATGGAGAGATCTTCCGTGCAGACCACCTTGTAGAAGCCGTCCTTGAAGCTCGCCTTCAAGGCGACCGTGAGGCACGTGCTGCCAAGGAAGGTCAGCAAGTGACAACTGATGTCAAAGCAGCAAAGATTGCCAACAAGAAGAAGAAGAAAGGAACCGTCGTTGCTGTAGAACTTCCAGAAGAGGAACGCAAGGCATACGAGGAAATTCTTGCTCAGGTATGAAGAGAGGAATGGGATGGCAACAGCGGTGCTTGTTTTCTGATCCGATCACGTTGTGCTAGATCGATAACTATGGCGGTCCTGAGCTTGCCGAGATCATCAAAAAGTACAACATCCGTTCTCCTGAAAGCGGCAATGAACTTTCTGAACCTCAGGAATTCAATCTTATGTTTGAAAGCAGCATTGGTCCTACTGGTCACTTGAGAGGGTAAGCAAACATGTAGAACAACGTTGTTTGCAAATGAATGGTTGAATGTTAACATTGCTATATTTCTAGTTTCTTGCGTCCTGAGACTGCTCAGGGCCAATTCCTCAACTTCAAGAAGCTTTTGGAGTTCAACAACGACAAGATGCCCTTCGCCTCGGCTCAGGTTGGTCGCTCTTTCCGTAACGAAATCAGCCCTCGCTCTGGTCTTTTGCGCGTTCGGTAAGAATAGTACAGGTTTATAAGTTGCTAGGATATGGAAAACGGGGAAATTGCTCACCGTACATCGACAATATTAGTGAATTCACTATGGCCGAAATCGAGCACTACGTTGATCCCGAGAACAAAGATCATCCTGGCTTTGCAGATGTCAAGGATACCGTCATTACCTTGCTTCCCAAGGATGTTCAGCTTCAAGGCAAGACTGAGACTATTGAGATGTCTGTCGGCGAAGCAGTTGAAAAGGTACCATCTTCAGCGCTTTATTGAGACAGAAAAATTGTACTTATCTACTACACTGTTTTATAGAAAATCATAGACAACCAAACCTTGGGCTACTTCATTGCTCGTATTTACATGTTCTTGATCAAGATCGGTATCAAGCGTGAGCGTTTGCGATTCCGTCAGCATATGGACAATGAAATGGCTCACTACGCTACCGACTGCTGGGATGCTGAAATCCACACTAGCTACGTAAGTAAGAACTATTTGGATAAAGAAGGAATAGAATATTGACAGACATGTCCTTTTACTCTAGGGCTGGATCGAGTGTGTCGGCTGTGCCGATCGATCTGCATACGACTTGACTGTCCATTCTGTCCGCACAAAGGAGAAGCTTGTTGTCCGCGAACAGCTTCCCGAACCTCGCACTGTAGAAAAGTGGCAAGTCGAGATCAACAAGAAGACCTTTGGTCCCAAGTTCAAGAAGAGCGCCAAGGCAGTCGAGGAAACCATTTTGAGCTACACTGACGAATGCTTTGCAAAATTGCAGAAGGATCTTGAGACCGAGGGCAAGTCCAAGGTGGAAGCCGATGGTCAAGTGTTTGAGGTTGAAAAGGCTGATGTTACTGTCCAACTCGGCACTGTCACTGAACACGGTGGGTAGCCTTGAAATTTGACTTTGCAAGCTTGGATGGCAACTCTAAATCGTTTCATCTCTTTTTTAGTCCGTGAATACACCCCCAACGTCATTGAACCATCCTTCGGTATCGGCCGTATATTGTATGCTCTTTTGGAACATAGCTGGTGGGTCCGCGAAGACGACGAAGCACGCAATGTCTTGTCTTTCCCCACTATCGTTGCACCCTTCAAGTGTTGCATCCTCCCCTTGTCCGGCAACGCTCAATTCGAACCTTTCGTTCGCAAATACTCTCGCATCCTTCGCCAGAACGGTGTATCGACTAGAACTGATGATAGCAAGGCTTCTATCGGCCGTCGTTACGCCCGCAATGACGAATTGGGTATTCCCTATGCTATCACCATTGACTTCCAAACTGTGGAGGACAACACTGTAACCTTGCGTGAGCGAGACTCTACCAAGCAGATTCGTGACACTTTTGAAAACATCCTCAAGATTCTCAAGGAGGCTCAGTAATACTCTTGTAATAATAATAAAAAATAAAGGACTGCCTCCTTTCTTGGTGTGAGCCATCAAATGTAAGAAAAGGGTGCCATGTATATTATGGTCTATTCTTAATCGCGGATAAAATTACTGAACCGTATTCTGAGAACCCCACAATTGCAGGTTGCTGCATTGATACATCATGCAAAAACGTTCTTGTGCAACCATTGGATAGGAATTTGGCATGTGTGTCCAACTCGCATAAATTTTACTTTTGGGAAATCACATTATATCTGGCATGCATCTAAGTCAATCTTTATCCTTGGTATACTAAATAAGTTAAGGGGTGTGGAACAAACTACTGCGAAGTCGAGCTCGATGCAGATAGGATTTGCTCGAACGTTGACCCATGTTCGACCAAGGTAGTTGACAACTCCGGAGCTCCAGAGGATGCCGCCGCTGACTTTGTCGAGTTATGGATAGTCAAACCCCTGCCCAGTCCACTGTGCCGTTTGTCACGGTCGTTTGGATTGGAGTCTAGTTCTAGTTTCTGTTCCTCAGGTATAGCAGGCTGACCATGACTGTCTTCATGTTCTTCGAGTTTGGCAAGCGTCTCTAGGACATCGGTTACTTCCATAGCCACGCTCGCTTCTAAATCAGAGTAGGCTCGACAGAGGGGACAACTGAAGCCTGGGTAATTTTGGAAAAGTATCGGGCGTAGACATTTAAAGTGGAAGATGTGTGAGCAAGGTGCAATAAATAGAGCCTGAAACGGAGCGATGGCATAAAGGCATATGCAGCATTCCTGGATATCAGATTGATTGACGGCTGGAGAGCTGCGGACAGTGTCGTCAAGTGACCTCTTGGCTCGTTCGTCATCGTCACCAAATTCTATAGATGGTTTCCTTGATAGCACTGCGTTTGGATAATCAGGTTTTTCGATAGCGTCCGTGGACTGAGGTTCTTCTTTCTGGTGGTGACTTCTTCGGGCTGTAGTGGCTAGCAAGTGTTGACGTAGTTGCTGGAACGCAGCCTTGCTGAATGGCTGAGATATGCTTGTTTCACGATTAACTTCTAACCTCATGCGCACTGCTCTGTACATTGGTTCCACTCCTCCTTGATAATCCACACCAAGCTGTATAATGTCTCCATCTTTAATCTCTTGCGGTGAACTGCAAACACCAGCTGGTGATAGTCTGGAGCGATTAACAAATGTTCCACTTGAGGATCCAACATCTCGAATGTAGATCTACATCCGTACATTGAGCCCGTGTAAATATCAAGGACATACAGCACGTCCTTGCTATATTCCTCACCTTTCCAGTGTCTTGCTCTAACCACATTTCAGCATGGCTGCGGCTAACGACTTTGCTTTTGAACGATAACCGGTCCGGTGCAGCGTTTCGATCGCTGTAGCGTCCAATCTTTAGCACGACTCCAGGTGGAAGATCTCTTTCAACAATGTCAAATACGAAGCATCGACTGGATATGCCAACGTTTGGCACTAATCGGATATGCTTTGCTCCATCGTTTTCTGTTCCATCCGCCCGTTCTCCAGTAGGCGAGACTGATGAGTCCGAGGAATGTGTTCTTGAGAGCGGATTAGAGTTGTATTGAGCTGACAGAGGCACTTGCAGGTGAGACTCTGCTCGCGCGGGAGAAGAAGGCACGGAATTGGATTGACGACGATGGAGTCTCAAGCTGCGAATCCCTCGACTGAGAAACGTAGGCGACGATGGTATTGCGATAGGGTTGGTATTGGCATTCGATGATGTAGGTGATGAAGGAGTGTTTGTCGATAGACTTCGAAAACGTGGCATTGATTGGATGAGGAAGTGTGAAAGATGTGAAAGATAATGAGGTGATGTGTTATTTTCTCTTTTTCCTCCATTGCCATCTTTATTTCAAACTAGACCAATGAAAGATCTTCATTAAGGCTTTTGCCCTGAACTCGTCTTACTCGCCATGGGAGTCACACCCGTGTCTTTTGTGTTGCGAGAATTACGTATCAAATACAAGGTCTCCCTCGAAAATATCAAGATATTGTTGCAAAAGAAAATCGTAGCTAATAAGTATCCTCAGCAGTTTGCCGGATAACATTTTTACAATCTGCACTTTATAATATAATATCAACTTTGTAGTTTAAGAAGGTGGGTTTTTGATACGTCATGAACTTTGTTGTACACTGCGCAAGCATGCACTACGTCAGGACTTGCAAAGCTTTTGCTTGTATGAAGTAGTATCTGCTTTTATAGATCATCTGCAGCGATTACAGATAAAAACATATTTTTATCTATGATGAAATCATACGCTCAACAGCTGATCATGTCTCAAGTTTATCTACAATGACTTCCGGTTTTGATAGCTACACGCTAAAGACTACAAATGCTCGTTGATGTAGCAAAACACCCAACGTTTAAACTTGTTCCTCCCTTGAAATGCTGATTTTTGTTTAGATTACAGTAGCAGATGGATTAAGAATATCCAACCAGTGTGAGCAACGGTCGGAAGATCCGAATTCTTATGCAAAACTAGTAGGGAACGGAGGTTCATAAGAACCAAATGAGCTTTGGGAAAAAAAGAGATAGATGCATTACTTAATTTTAGTGTACATCAAAGTGCACCTACACTTTAAATAACTCAATTAGTTATTGCAGATACGGCTTCAAAGTTCAGTTCCAGAATTTGATGATACTCTGGTATGGGGCAGATCAGGTCGTCATTCGCACTTCACAGCATGCGGGTACATTGGAGTCACCAAATGAATTTATTGCCACTGTTCGAAAAGAAAAGAAAAGACAAGAAACAAGAACGAAACAATGCGAGATAGTAGTGCGTGCTTGATTTGACTCGAATAGACAGAGACGTAATAGATGCAAAGTAGTGATATCGGAAGATGTACAAGTGATCTAGCAGTAGCGTTATTTCGGATAATATCGAGGGTATGCTGCTTAATCGCGCCTGGTGCCAAAGATGGCAGCAACGTCTGCAGTGTCTGGCACAGCGGCGCTGGAGGGTGAAAGCGGTGAAGAATGCAACAGTGCAGTTGGACTACTGGGCACCGAGAGAGAATGATGGGGAGGATGGTGGTGGTGATGTTCGTCTCCATTGTAAGTATCTGGTATCGACGTTGGCTGCGTATCTGCCAGCAGCAGATCGTTGTGGTTGGGAGAAAGATGGACGCCCGTTAAAGATGATGGGGATAACCCGGTGCTTTCGGATGGTGGAGCATTGTTGCCTGTGACAGCAGCAGCAGCAGCAGCAGCAGCGGCGGCGGCGGCAGCGGCGGCAGCAGCGCGATACTTGAGCCTTGTACCGCGACCCATAGGCTGGTCATGCTGCGAGGCATAGATTTGCATTTCTCTCGCATATCGCGCCTTATCAGCCTGAGCTTTCGTGTGCCACGGTAATCGCTCCGCGTCAGTCATCGCTTTCCATCGTTCGGCACACAGTTTACTGATTTGTCCAACTGTTGATCCAGGATACGTTTGCATAGTCTCTGGTCGAACTTCTGTCAAGAACCACATGTATGCAGACAATGGGTGTTTCGGTGCTGCTGGATTCTTATCTCTTTTGTGGCGCTTCCGTCGTTTAGGGATCGATGTAGACGATTCTGCATTGGGGATTGCAGGGTTGGATGGATTACTAGTGTTGTCTGCAAATTCGTCACCTTTCGCTGACGAATCTGATAGATTGCTATTTTTTGCTGCCAATGCCTGCTGCTGCTGCTGCTCTAAGGCCTTCCGCTTCAAACGAGCATAGTGTCCAGCTTTGGTCAATTCAGCTTTCGACCGCCGTATATACATGGAGTTTGGATGCAAGGCACGTTGAGTCTCTTTAATGTTGTTCGCTTCAGTCACATATCGTCCTTTTTCTGCATCGCTTAACCTCTTCCAGCGTTCCCCAATCTCTTTGCTGATCTCGCCAACTTTCATTGTCGGATTTGACCGTTTCAAGTCTTTACGCATCTCCTTGTTGAAGAGTAAAAATGCATTAGGCGGTCGTGTCACTCGAACAGGTGAGGAAATGCTCTCCTGTGGTATGTCATGTTGAGGTTTTCCAAGCTTTGATAACTCTGTAAAGTTTGATCCGTCTTTGGGTACTGTAGACTGGTGTTGGTGAATTTGCGGCGGCTGCATGGTTGCAGCTTGCAGCATTGGAAACGCTGCATAAGACGACGAAATGCTGTCGTAAGCCGTTGGGTTTTGAAAGTGAGCATGCTGCAATGCTTGTTCCTGGAGAGGCGAACTGTGAAGGACTGCAGTGTCTAACGCTTGTGCCTGCGACAAATCCGCGTAGGACAAACCAAAAGGGAGGTTGTCATGGAAATTATCTGCGCTGTGCGATAAGCAAAATGTGTCTGTATACTCTCAGCAATTCATACGTACTCATTTAATATTGTAATCGATATCATCCAAGCAGCGGCAGCAGATTGCAATAGCAAAACGTACAGAAATGAGAGAAAAAAGTTCAGCCCTTGTTTTGGCGGACAATCAAAAGCTTCACGCTTCCTTGTGAAACACAGCGACATAACTCTTTCCACGTGATCTATTCTGTGGTCCAACTTCCAATAACAAACTGGATGTGTCTCACCAAGCAATTAGAGTATTTCCAATTGATTATTATGAAAGAACGTAAAAAGGTTCAGGTCAATGATTAAACAAGACATTGATAATGTACGAAAAACCCAATCTTTCGCATCTCATTGCAGAATTACCTTGCATATCTCAAAGAATAAGAGGCGCTTTACAGAACCAATGTTCATTTATTTTGTCGAAAAGAAAGACCTTCTTCCAGATCCTTTTCTTTCCTTAATTCCTCCAAATTCTTGGATGGCACTTCCATCGCTGGCCTGCTCAATGGTACGAGATCATCTTCGTCTTCATCGTTGATATCTCCAATTTGGAAAGATGAATTCAACAGCTCGTTGTCAGCAGCATTCTCCCACTCGACACTGACAGTTTCGGATGGGGTTGATTCCGGCTCAGCTGTCACCGTTTTCTCTTGCTTTGTGGCGAAAAGCTCTCCATACCGGGCGAATGCTGACGTTAATCTATCGTTAAGTGCAAGCAGTTGAGAAAGCTGGTCAGCATCGGTGACGGTTTGTACAAAATTGCTGATATTTGACTGCGATACTTGGCATTGCTCTTGTACTTGCTGTGTGAGCATAGTTTAGCGCTCCCGAATACGTGCATTGATACGCAATAAATCCAACTTACTACAAGTGCCTCGTTCGGTGTGACATCCTCGTCTGCTAGCTCGTCTCTCTGCGAGCTTTCGGCTTGCAACATTTCTTCAAATAATGCTATCTGGTTTGATACGCTTTCAAGTAATTTCGAGTCAATGACCACTTTCCGTGTATTATTTTCTGGACTCCTTGGTCTTTCAGATATTGAGCTAGATGATCGCAAAGATGGACTGCTGCTCTTCCCACGTGTTACTGCCGCTAACCGTTCTTGCAACGTCAGACGTGCGGTTGCTTGAGTTGTTGACTTCGTGGCATTGCGATCAAGAGAGCTGGAAGAGCTCGTTCGTTGCATGGACGGAGAAGATCCAGAAGAGGCGCTGTTCTGCGCGTTTTTGGTGCACGCTGCAGCAATATCTCTTTGGATCTTGGCCATCTCTCTGTCGTTGCTAGGTATGCTGATATCCAGGAAGCTCAATGTCTGGTTTATCCTCATAGACGCTGAAAGTGCCATTAGCCCGGCAAGATCGATGTCAAGGTTGTTTGATAAATCTAAGCGTGTGAGACATCCGTTCTCTGGAATGCATTCGGCCAAAGCGACAGCGGCTATTGAGCGATCATTAGTCTTTAATAGTATGAAAGAATTGAAGTTTGAAATACTTACCATCTGTTCCTAAGCCTGAAGATGACATGTTAAAGCTTTTGAGCGATGTGTTTACGTACAAAGCATGCTTTATAGCAGTCATCTAGAGCATTGTTAATTTACTACCTACAAAAGCAACAGGATTGTGCAAGACTACTTACTCCTTCCGTTGTTGGTTTGCATAACGCATTTTGACTTATGTCTAATGACTCGAGAGACTGATTGTATTTCTATCAAAGACAAATTCGCTTAGATCAACGATGGGAACATCTATGTCCACTAATAGACATACCAGTGCTTCACCGATAAGTGCACAGCCTTTTGAGTCTATTTTACAGTCGCACAGTGATAACTTTTGTAAGCTCTTGTTTCGGCGCAATGCTTGTGCGATGTATTGGATTCCGGCCCGTATGTCGTTATTCGTTACGTCCAGCTCCTCCAACCCTTTGTCTAAATCTTGATCGTCGTAGTCTCGAAGCATAACACCTAGCCACAACGCACCCTGGTTGTTGATTTTGTTCTGGCGCAAAGATAATCGTCGGAGGCTACTTGACTTGCGCACGCCCGAAGCTAAAACTTCGAGTACGGGCGGTTTCAATGCACATCCATCCATTATTAGGCTGTTTAGCGAAGATGTATGTCCTTGCTTGGCTTGGGCAGCCATTGATTGTGCCAAGTACTGAACACCTTTCTTCTCTGGGTTCGTGAAGGATAAATCAAGATATTCCAGCTTTGAAGACTAGAAGTATGCATAGTGAGCCGCTATGTACATAAACATAATATTGATTTTCCCGTACTTGTTTGATGTATATTGCAATGTATTTAAATCCATTAGCTTTGAGTTTTCTGTTGTTTGCCAAGTTGAGATTACGGAGGGTATCGCTGAGCAAAAGAGCATGTAGTAGAATTCTAAGTGCCTTTTAACGGTTTTCAGTTAGTCACGCGGTTCAAGCGGCAGCGCTGTGCATTCTACTCACATCATCTTCAAGGTTGCAGTTGTTTAAGTTGAGGTATTCTAAGCCTACATCAAGGCCGATGATATCAGCGATAGGTTCGACAATGCGGCGATTCAAAGGTTGGTTCGACAAGTCGACTCTGGTCAAGGTCGCGAGACGTTGGTGTGACTGAACAGAAGCATATTAGTCCCAGTTTCCCTTGATTCTAAGCTTACCCTACGTCTTCTTACGTTTAAACAGGCCACAAACGGGCTGAACAATGGTTCTTCTTTATCTTTGCATGCGGCGGAATAGATGTCAAATAGATCGTTAGAATTTGTTGTTGAAAGTTCATTGCCCTTCGCCTGTGTTTCCAATGGCTCTGAAGTTTCGCTTTTTGGATCGTCATTTTCCTCGTTATCCTTGTCCTTGTCCTTTACGGAGGATTGGTTGTGGTAGGGATAGTATTCTGTCGTCAGCTTTTTCACGGAAAATCGCACCCGTCTTAATTCTTCCGGTGCCAGTTCGTCGTTGCTGTCCACTGCTACCTTGTCACTTAAATTCTGGCCAAGTGTGTCTGACGAGCCGTTCGAAGGTAGCGTGCCGATAAACTTGCGAAAGTTCAGCAAGCCTAGTGAGGAACGTTGCTGCTGCTGTTGTTGTTGTTGCTGTGGTTGCTGAGAAACTGATGAAGCGAGATGCTTGGCATTGTCGCTAGCGGCGGTCGCTGCTGTCACGGACGAATCTGTAACGCTGTTGTCAGGAGGAAACGAAAGGGAGG
Source organism: Rhizomucor pusillus (assembly GCF_041956525.1). Classification (NCBI taxonomy): domain Eukaryota; kingdom Fungi; phylum Mucoromycota; class Mucoromycetes; order Mucorales; family Lichtheimiaceae; genus Rhizomucor; species Rhizomucor pusillus. The sequence goes on along the minus strand of NW_027192143.1, from coordinate 676,328 downwards.
CCGCAGTCAGTTTAGAGTTGAACGTAGAGAACCAAGAAGCGCTGCTGCGAGACAGACTGGCTTTATGCTTAAGGATACTCTTTGTGGGCTTGCCGCTCGGATCGTACGCAAAGGGAGGTTCCCCCATTGACGCAAAGGAAGCCATGTCACTCGGTTAGCAGGTCGTTCCTGAAGTCCAAAAGAATAAAATTGAATCCTGGGAGCAATACTCATGCTCCCATTGCTTTTTCTGACGGCGCACGGAGTTCACAAAACTATAAACCGAACTCGCTAACAGGAAGAGGATTTTGCCGTAGACCTTTAAATGCACTGTCGCAACGTACAATACAACAACTGTTTAAAGATTCCAGCAATATTTGTGAACAAAAAGGAATACCTTTTATGTTGCCAGAAATATTATGAAAATGGGGTATAATTACAGATAGCCGAAACTAGTGATTGGTAATTGTAAGGATTTTACCATTTGATTCTACTGAATATTGTGGGCGGTGTATCTGCATTGGGTTCATACTCTCGAGCCTTGGCCTTGATGCCTTCAATGATATCTTTGAGAGCCGCCTTGTCCAGATCATCTCGCTTGCTCAAGATATCTTCGACAAATGCGAGTGGGACATCCGGGTAAGCTTGCCGCAGCGAGTAGTAATCAACAAATATCATACGCCTGTTGCTCTCCAAGAGTGTATGAACCTTGTCGATAACGTCGAACTTTTCTTCCAGCACTTGTTTCGGTTTGTAACTTGCAAAGAAGCTAAACGAGAGCTGAACATCTTTCTGGATACGATCAAGGCAGGTATCCATGCGGAATTTGGCGTTCTTGTGGCGCATTGCCTCAAGATACAGCATGATGAATCGATCCAACATGTCGTCGATGAGAGTTTTAAACAAGAACGGATTAAGATGATCCACAAAATCTTTGCAATAATCTCTCAAGGTCTCGATTACTGAAGGGATCAACGGCTGTTCGTACCACTGGGCTGTAAATAATTGGTTGAAGACGGCGGCAACATCGTTGAATGTAATCTCCAACAAGGATTCTCGTCCACTTGCTGCAATTTGCATGTATCCATCCACAGCCGTCATTAGTTTGTCTTCTACTTGAGCCTTGTATTTTCCGTCTACTAAGGGCAGTATACGTTTGGCGATTTCTTCTGCAAAATCTGCACATTTTATCTGATCATTGGACATCGCCATGATATATTCGCAAAGACCAATCGGTACTTCCTCTGGCGTCGCAAGCTGCTTTTTCGTCTCGGAAGCAAGCAATTTCTTCCAAAAACTCTGAGAGTCTTTCATAACCTTGTGGCATTCGCTGATGACAAGATAAAGCAATTTGCCCTGATTAGCGTCGGCTGCAACGTCGATTTGTTGATTGATAATTTGAAACAGGTCAACAGCACCTGTCATTGCGTACTGTCCGTCCGGCAGAACCTCCGGTGGCTCTTCTCTCTGTACAAAATCGCGGGATTCGGATGACATGAGGTTTGAAGTCCATTCGACAAGCTTGGTGCGCACTAATTTCAGATACTCGTCGACCAGCGACTGCTCTTGACCGTCCAACAGCTGTGGTTCCAACAATTCCTCGGTGACCCCCAATCGAGTACTCATTGTCGAATAATAATCACGCACAAAGCGCAGCAGGCGTAGAATCGTACCAGCATCTAGATCCTGCTTTACTAGTTGGTTCAAAAAGTCGTATGCATGCCGATGATACTCCAGAACAAAGTACGGGAAAATCTTGTACTTTTTGGGGAATTTTGGTACGATTTCGTCGAATATGAGCTCTAGATCGTTGAATATAAAGTCGGTAGCATCCAGCGCACCGGCCCAGTCATCCGCTTCCTTGTAAGGGGCAAGCTGCTCTTCGAACCTCTCCATGGAGGACTGATGCAGTTGTTCAAAGAACTCGACACGGTAAGATTTAATGGTTCTGGGATTTCCTTCCGCCAATCTCCAGCCTTTCTGTCCATGAAGGTCCTGATGACTCGTTTGAGCCTGTCGAGCTGCAAGTGCCTTTTCATCCGCTTGCTCCTCACACTCTATAATCTTGGCCAATTTGACAATCGTTGATCCGCAATCGTTCTCCACTAGCGGCAGAAGGTTTCGTGCCAGCTTCCATAGATATTGCGTAAAGTCGTCTGACAAAACATCGAGCCGTCGAAAGTACGTTTTGAGCGTGATTATTACGTCGTGTGGAGAGTCGCGAGCTTGGTGCATTGTCTGATCCCGAAACTCTTCTAATTTGAAGAGGTGATAATGTACATGGAGAAGGTAGTCCGTTGGCGCAAATATGTCGTCTTGCATGGGCGCAAACATGTCTTCTATATCTTTTAATCGCTGGTAGAGTTCCTGCAATGCTTGTACCTTTTGTTGCGTTGCTACAAAGTTTTGGTGAATACGTGATATCTAGAAGTTGGCATTGTCAATAAGCCATGCATAAACTCGACTAAATTATACAACATCTTCTGACCTTGTGGATTCGAGGGAAATCGCGAATCATGGACTGTGAATCGCGGCACAAACGATCAATGAATTGCATATTATCTTTAATCTTGTCACTGTTCTGCCGGGATATCGTCAACGTTTCCAGACCTTCTTGCACATTGTCTAGCTGAGTCTGCACGCCCGTGTTGAGCTGTGCGTCTATGGAAGCTTTCTCTTTGGCGAGTTTCTTTGCTAATGGACCGACTTTGGTGTTCAGATCATCGGGATGCTTCAGAAGCTCTGCAAGTTTTGCAATGGCGATCTCTCTCGCGTCCTCCATTAGCCCTAGCAGGATGAAGGAAAGGTGTCAAGAGGTAACTGATATCCGGAGGTTGAACTTTTGGGCGGACAAAAGACTTGGGACTCCTCGCATAAGCTTCTTCCTCTTTCACCTTTTTGCGAAATGGCTGGTGCGAAACGAAACAAGAGCTTTGATACAGACGACTTTTACAAGCAAGGATCATCGAAGCGTGTCCGATTCGAAGAACGCCAAGAGAATGATGATTACGACAACCCGACTGAATTCGAGATTGATCACAGCGAATCACTTGAGACCGCAAAGCAGCGACGCGGGGCCGTTAATACAACGGAGCTCAGCGACGACGAAGAAGTCGGTGGAGGTGCTTACAGCAGTTCTTCTGGCGAAGAAAGTGATGATGAAGATCAGAAAGGAAAGGGAAAAGCTGCTACGAAGAGTGAAGATTTTGACATGTTTGCCGATCTCGATGAGAACGAAGCTCCTGAAGGACCGAAGCCGAAGAACAAGAAGAGACGCAAGTTGGAATTGAATGAAATCGAAGGTCAAGAGTTTGACTCTCGTAATCGAGAGTCTGACGAAGAAGGCGAGGATGGGCAAGGCAAGAAAGGACCTCGTTTGACGGCATTCAACATGCGGGAGGAAATGGAAGAAGGAAGTTTTGATGCAGAGGGCAACTATATCCGAAATAAAGCGGATCCAGAGGCATTCCATGACCGTTGGATGGAAGGCGTCTCACGGCTAGATATGGCACGAGCGAAGGAAGCGCAAGATAGGCGTGACCGGGCAGAAGCATTGAAAGAAGCTGAACGACAAGCTGATTTACCGCAGACCAAGAATGACGTATATCGAGAACTAGTTACCTATGTCAAACCTGGAGATAGCGTACAAGAAACCTTGATGAAATTGAGCAGCGAAAACAAAAAGATACCTGCTTGGAAACAAAAGCTTTTGGACAAGAAGAACAAGAATAAGAAACAGGCACCTGCAAAGCAGAAAGCCGAAGTAACAAGTGGTCTGGATGAAGATGAGCGAAAGCGACGAGTCGAGCGGATAACAGCATTGGCGGATCAAATGATGGCTCTTGGTCATTTTGGTATTTACGATGATACATTTGAGCTTATGGTTCGACATCTCCGGAAAGAAGGTGTTGTCCCTGAGGATTGGTTGACCGACTCTGTAGATCAACAGCAATCTTGAGCATTTTTGTGAATAGAAGTGTCTTTCGTGAGGAATATATCAATAAAAGGGCAAAGTGAAAATGTAATTTTATCTCGTCGAATACCGTCATAAAACAATCTACCTCTCGGAAGAGCGATAACCTTCTTTTTAATCCGTTGATGGCCTGAAAACTCCCAGAAAGGTTACACGCCTTTGCACTATTCCTGTGTCTCAGTTTTCTCTGGAAATGAGCTCTCAATCGTATACCATGCTTCCTCAAACGGAGGCGTCTCTGCAGCATATACTTCACCACAGAGAACTATATCTCAAGGACCGTAAGGAACGTGGACTACCCAGCCGACCGTTCGTCGTTGGTGTCTCTGGATGTCAAGGCAGCGGCAAGACGACATTGTGCGACACCCTCAGTCACTTGCTACGAAACTCGCCTCACAATCTAAACGTCATCAGCTTCTCTCTCGACGACTTTTACCTGACACGCTCTGACCAGGCAAGGCTAACTGCAGAAAACCCTGGCAATGGTTTACTCCAGTTTCGAGGGCAGCCGGGCTCTCACGACCTTGACTTGGCCCAGACGACCTTAAATTGTCTAATACTCGCGAACCAAGAAGCTGCGAGAGATAAAGGTGTCCCAATATCGGTTTTGATTCCATCGTATGACAAGTCATTGTATGGAGGATTGGGAGATAGAAAAGCAAGATCAGAATGGACAACCACTTATGGACCCTACGACATTATTCTATTTGAAGGCTGGTCTCAAGGATTCAAGCCCTTACCAGCTGATGAATTAGAGCGAGTCTACAGAGAAGCATGCGCTGCAAATGAGAAAGGCAGCTGTCTGCTCCATAGTCGCCTTCCGCAACATTCACTTGCGCATCTGATAAAAATGAATGAAAGCTTAAAGCAATACGAAGATAAGCTTTATCCGTTTTTCGACATTTTTATCCATCTATCCCCGGCAAAACTCGAACAAGTCTACGATTGGCGGTTGCAACAGGAACATCACATGAAAGAAACGCGTAAAGTGGATGGAATGTCGGATGAAGCTGTCCGCGCGTTCGTCGATACATATATGCCTGCCTACGAACTGTACTTGCCTCGTCTTGATCGCGTTGGATTTTACGGCCAAGGTTTACGAGGAGAACCTCTGCAGCCATACGAGGGCCCAGTGCGCAAGGATGGAGGCTACAGTGGTTCAGAACGGCACCTGCGACTAGTACTTGACCCACATCGCCATGTTATCCACAAACAACTTTTCAAAGAACTGGTCTTTTCAGACACCAAAACCGCAACTGGATCAAACTCTTGGAAACTGTCGAGCCGACGATTTGGTTCTCGCTCGACTCTGCCCAAACTTCTTCTAAGCTGTACACTGGTTGGATTGCTTGGCTTTATAGGATATACACGTAAACAGCGGATTATAGATACTTTTGTACGAGTTACTGGAGGACGAAAATAAGCAAAAAATATGTCTTCATGCTTTTTGGTTTTAGAACATTTCAATTTCAATTCTCGTCTTGTTCAGGTTTACTGTATTTTCAAAAAACAGTTGTCGTTTGGAGCATAAAATTGCACCACAAACAAGGCAAATTTAAACCTGTGGAATGAAATTAATAAATATTCTTGTCAATCTAAGGAAGAAAACTTGCCATATTGGTTCAAATTTGCCATGTAGCGCAGTTGCTCCAAACAATGCCAACCCGATCTCAATCAGTAAAAATTCCAGGCATTACAGGCTTGTATCCGTTTTTACTTACCGAATCATCTAAAGAGAAGAAGCCTCAATATTAGTACTTCGATAATATTCAGAATCCAAGATGAACTGCAAAGCTTGCCGTAAAAACCTAAACCCTTTCGGGTCCCACATTCGCAGTCATTCCGTCGCCGAATACCACGAGCGGCATCTTGCCCTTGCTTCGCTGCGGTACTGTTTCTGGTTTCCATTTTTTTTCTCTTTGTAGTTGCAAATGTACTAGCGTCGATCGTAGAGCCGATTCTGGCTGCGACGGTATTCTGATGAAACATTTGGTTGATTACATGGATATTTCGAGATCCCCATTTCACGTACTTCTCAGTATTTCGTCGGCGCTGTTCTCGATACTTTTTTCTCTTCTTCCGGTTCCTGGCGCGTTTCGTCCGCTTCTTGCGGTTGTACTTTTTGCCGCGTTTATTGTAATATTCGCAAGTTCTTCACATGCTCTGTTTCGGCCTTGTAAGTTCGGGAATCGTGTATGCGCATGGTATCGTAAGTAGAACTCGCGTAAGGTCGTTCATGAACCTGGAGATAATGCAC
>NW_027192143.1:669047-670027 GCF_041956525.1 Rhizomucor pusillus | reverse complement strand
GTATCGATTATAGCGTTGGATGTTTGCTGTCTTCGCAGTAGGAAAACGTGACTCGATGACTTCAATACCATGTTATTTTTTCCGTTTCTGTAATCGTTTTGTTCTTTGCTTTGCACCTATCATGTTACTGTATTCTGATCGGCTAACTCGACGTATTTCATGTTCCTGTTCATCACATCCATAGGCTGCTGTGAAAATATGTCGCCAGCCTGGATCTATGGCGCATACATGGAAATATTCGTCCACTTCTTGGCTCGAGAAATCTTCCAGGTCCAGCTGAATGCATGGTTTTCTTTTAGCTCTTGCAAATTGAAAATGCACAGCCATACCATCTGTGTTGATATGGTTTGTAAAGATGCTATTGTCATCACTAGAAGGGTACATTAATGAATGATATGGTATATTCCATCCGGAAACCATACCTAAAAAATCTATAATTGTCCATGTCGAAGACTTTTTGGAATAGCGAGCAATAGCCTTCATATGAATCTGACTCGCTGTTGTCGTTAAGCAATACCCTTAAAGCCTTTCCGTTTACTGCTATAAAGCGCTGCTTGAGAGTCGGCACTGGTGTAAGAGCAAACAATTTCGGCAATGTAGGTGTGGGTTTCATAGTATTCTCGGCTGCTGCATGCTCTCGCTTGTACTCTTCTAATATCGCACGGAGCACAGGAACAAATGCGCCAGGCGTCGCGGACATGCTCTGCGTACTCCATGGCCTGGGTGCTAATGGCTGCAAAAAGTCCTTGAGCTCTTGTATGACAAGTATCAATTCCAATGGTGCGTCAGCAGATCCATCCAAGTCTGCTAGTTCACCTCCAGCAATCCATTCGTGGATATAATCATTGCTAATTTTCTTTAGCTCTCGCCTTTTGACAATATTTCCTAAAAAAATATCATGAGCATACCACAATGCCGATTTTTATAGCTCGCAGCATTACAGGCACAAACTTGTCCAATTTATACTGGATATACGATAC